>NC_079212.1:149262040-149364540 GCF_029633865.1 Lampris incognitus | reverse complement strand
GGGAGCAGACACGCAGGACAAGGAGCAGACACGCAGGACAGGGAGCAGACAGGGAGGACAGGGAGCAGACAGGGAGCAGGACAGGGAGCAGACACGCAGGACAGGGAGCAGACACGCAGGACATGGAGCAGACAGGGAGCAGGACAGGGAGCAGACATGCAGGACAGGGAGCAGACACGCAGGACATGGAGCAGACAGGGAGCAGGACAGGGAGCAGACATGCAGGACAGGGAGCAGACAGGGAGCAGACATGGAGCAGACAGGGAGCAGGACAGGGAGCAGACACGCAGGACAAGGAGCAGACACGCAGGACAGGGAGCAGACAGGGAGGACAGGGAGCAGACAGGGAGCAGGACAGGGAGCAGACACGCAGGACAGGGAGCAGACACGCAGGACATGGAGCAGACACGCAGGACATGGAGCAGACAGGGAGCAGGACAGGGAGCAGACACGCAGGACAGGGAGCAGACACGCAGGACATGTAGCAGACAGGGAGCAGGACAGGGAGCAGACATGCAGGACAGGGAGCAGACAGGGAGCAGGACAGGGAGCAGACATGCAGGACATGGAGCAGACAGGGAGCAGGACAGGGAGCAGACATGCAGGACAGGGAGCAGACAGGGAGCAGGACAGGGAGCAGACACGCAGGACATGGAGCAGACAGGGAGCAGGACAGGGAGCAGACATGCAGGACAGGGAGCAGACACTCAGGACAGGGAGCAGACATGCAGGACAGGGAGCAGACATGCAGGACAGGGAGCAGACATGCAGGACAGGGAGCAGACAGGGAGCAGGACAGGGAGCAGACACGCAGGACATGGAGCAGACAGGGAGCAGACAGGGAGCAGACATGCAGGACAGGGAGCAGACAGGGAGCAGACATGCAGGACAGGGAGCAGACATGCAGGACAGGGAGCAGACATGCAGGACAGGGAGCAGACAGGGAGCAGACAAGCAGGACAGGGAGCAGACACGCAGGACAGGGAGCAGACACGCAGGACAGGGAGCAGACACTCAGGACAGGGAGCAGACACGCAGGACAGGGAGCAGACATGCAGGACAGGGAGCAGACACGCAGGACAGGGAGCAGACAGGGAGCAGACAGGGAGCAGGACAGGGAGCAGACATGCAGGACAGGGAGCAGACATGCAGGACAGGGAGCAGACATGCAGGACAGGGAGCAGACAGGGAGCAGACATGCAGGACAGGGAGCAGACACGCAGGACAGGGAGCAGACACGCAGGACAGGGAGCAGACACTCAGGACAGGGAGCAGACACGCAGGACAGGGAGCAGACATGCAGGACAGGGAGCAGACACGCAGGACAGGGAGCAGACAGGGAGCAGACACTCAGGACAGGGAGCAGACACGCAGGACAGGGAGCAGACACGCAGGACAGGGAGCAGACAGGGAGCAGACAGGGAGCAGACACGCAGGACAAGGAGCAGACACGCAGGACAGGGAGCAGACAGGGAGGACAGGGAGCAGACAGGGAGCAGGACAGGGAGCAGACACGCAGGACAGGGAGCAGACACGCAGGACATGGAGCAGACAGGGAGCAGGACAGGGAGCAGACATGCAGGACAGGGAGCAGACACGCAGGACATGGAGCAGACAGGGAGCAGGACAGGGAGCAGACATGCAGGACAGGGAGCAGACAGGGAGCAGACATGCAGGACAAGGAGCAGACACGCAGGACAGGGAGCAGACACGCAGGACATGGAGCAGACAGGGAGCAGGACAGGGAGCAGACATGCAGGACAGGGAGCAGACACGCAGGACAGGGAGCAGACAGGGAGCAGACACTCAGGACAGGGAGCAGACACGCAGGATAGGGAGCAGACAGGGAGCAGACAGGGAGCAGACACGCAGGACAAGGAGCAGACACGCAGGACAGGGAGCAGACAGGGAGGACAGGGAGCAGACAGGGAGCAGGACAGGGAGCAGACACGCAGGACAGGGAGCAGACACGCAGGACATGGAGCAGACAGGGAGCAGGACAGGGAGCAGACATGCAGGACAGGGAGCAGACACGCAGGACATGGAGCAGACAGGGAGCAGGACAGGGAGCAGACATGCAGGACAGGGAGCAGACAGGGAGCAGACATGGAGCAGACAGGGAGCAGGACAGGGAGCAGACACGCAGGACAAGGAGCAGACACGCAGGACAGGGAGCAGACAGGGAGGACAGGGAGCAGACAGGGAGCAGGACAGGGAGCAGACACGCAGGACAGGGAGCAGACACGCAGGACATGGAGCAGACACGCAGGACATGGAGCAGACAGGGAGCAGGACAGGGAGCAGACACGCAGGACAGGGAGCAGACACGCAGGACATGTAGCAGACAGGGAGCAGGACAGGGAGCAGACATGCAGGACATGGAGCAGACAGGGAGCAGGACAGGGAGCAGACATGCAGGACAGGGAGCAGACAGGGAGCAGGACAGGGAGCAGACACGCAGGACATGGAGCAGACAGGGAGCAGGACAGGGAGCAGACATGCAGGACAGGGAGCAGACACTCAGGACAGGGAGCAGACATGCAGGACAGGGAGCAGACATGCAGGACAGGGAGCAGACATGCAGGACAGGGAGCAGACAGGGAGCAGGACAGGGAGCAGACATGCAGGACAGGGAGCAGACAGGGAGCAGGACAGGGAGCAGACATGCAGGACATGGAGCAGACAGGGAGCAGGACAGGGAGCAGACATGCAGGACAGGGAGCAGACAGGGAGCAGGACAGGGAGCAGACACGCAGGACATGGAGCAGACAGGGAGCAGGACAGGGAGCAGACATGCAGGACAGGGAGCAGACACTCAGGACAGGGAGCAGACATGCAGGACAGGGAGCAGACATGCAGGACAGGGAGCAGACAGGGAGCAGGACAGGGAGCAGACATGCAGGACATGGAGCAGACAGGGAGCAGGACAGGGAGCAGACACTCAGGACAGGGAGCAGACATGCAGGACATGGAGCAGACAGGGAGCAGGACAGGGAGCAGACAGGGAGCAGGACAGGGAGCAGACATGCAGGACAGGGAGCAGACATGCAGGACAGGGAGCAGGACAGGGAGCAGACAGTCAGGACAGGGAGCAGAGTGAGAAACAGGGCCAAGGTAAGAGCTGAAATGATGCCGACAAGGCCCAGACCAGAGAGAAACCAGTAAAATGTAAGCTGGCAGAGGAAAGGAAATGTAACAAAGATAAAACAAACTGCGGTCAGAGTGTGGAAAGTGTGGTCAGTGAGGAACTGGTAGAGAAAACATGTCTACGGAGGAGAAGGGTCCAACAGCTAAACACAGTAAAAGGAACATGTCTGACAAAGAGCAGGGTGGTGCCAAGGCCAAGAAAGTGTTGGATGATTCATCGGATGAGGAAAGTGACTGGACGCCATCACAAGAGGATGAAACCTTTTTTTACCCCCTCGAGAAAATCAGGAAATGTTTAACTGAAGCTAATGGACAAAGGACGGTTAAAACTGAACAGTTCTTCCCCAATTTGAGATCTTTGGTCAGGTCTGTGGCACGGCTGAGGAAGGAAGAGGGGGCTTTCACTGACCGAGAGGTTTACCGACTCAAGAAAATTACAACAAAAGTCAAAGCACACAATTAATAGTCGATGATTAAGACAAAATGTGTTCTCCTCATGTTGTTTGTATGTGCTTTTCTTGTTGCAGAGACAACTTCTTTCCCTTTCATGGCTGATTTGAAGATAGGGTCTTTAAATATAAATGGAGCCAGGAGCGATGTGAAGAGAGCTTCTCTCTTCAAGTTGGTAGAAATGAAGGGGTTGGATGTGGTCTTTATTCAAGAAACTCACCGTGACACCGTGAATGGCAGAAGGAGCGGTCTGGGGAGGTCTTCCTAAGCCACAAATTAGCTAACAGTGGTGGCGTTGGTGTGCCTTTCTCTAAGCGTTTTAGCCCCTCTTCTTCTGAGGTAGAAGAGATAGTGGGTGGTCATATTCTAAAAGTCACGGTACAATATGAAGGTCCAAAATTAACTTTTGTGAATGTTTATGCCCCAGTTTCGGGCGTTGAGAGAATGGGACTGCTGAACACCTTAAGGAGACGCCTCCCCACTTTCGTGACAAGGCGACTCCAGGCCGAACCACTGCTTTGTCCGACACACAGAGACGCATTCACGTGACGAACACAAGCCCACTCCGCCCCCTCCCCAAGACAGCGTTGCCTATGATTGCTGCTGAGACCGCTACACCACCGCGGACTCATCTTGTGACTTTTAAACCAAGGCAGCGCGGTGGCCCAGTGGTTAGCGCTGCCGCCTCGCAGCAAGAAGGCCCTGGGTTCGAA
The DNA here is from genome assembly GCF_029633865.1 of Lampris incognitus. Lineage (NCBI taxonomy): Eukaryota > Metazoa > Chordata > Actinopteri > Lampriformes > Lampridae > Lampris > Lampris incognitus. The sequence goes on along the minus strand of NC_079212.1, from coordinate 149,360,230 downwards.
CCCCGGGGTTGTAAAACATTGGGGTGATCCCGGGTCATCCTCTGTGTGGAGTTTGCATGTTCTCCCCGTGCCTGTGGTGGGTTTTCTCTGGGTGCTGCGGTTTCCCCCACATCAAAAGAAACATGTTAGGGTTATACTCCTGTCTGTGCCCCTGACCAAGACGATGGGGAAAAAACTGGCTTTGGTCCCCGGGCGCAGCATGGAGGCAGCAGCCCACAGCTCCTAGCTACACACATCACAGCTAGGGCGGGCTAACTCGCAGTAACTGAATTTGCCCAAGGGGATTAATAACGACAACTAGTTCTTAAATATTAGGACTTTATAGAAGACTCCCAAGTCACCAAAAACCAGTCCCAGAAATGGCTGCTGCCATTAACAGCTGCTGCTGTTAGAGGTCCAAATTTACCTTTAATTATTTCTTTCCTTTCATGGACAAATTGTGAAAGAAGTAAAAGCTAGTCTTGTGTCCAATTTAGTTTTGCTTTATGTTAGTGCAGCGATATGTCAGGCTCGTTCCCATCAGCCACAGTCATTCATTATTGTCCTGGTCATACATTATTAGAGACAAGGCTGCATTTTAAAGTCTATATAGCCTGGCCCGTGATTATTTCAAGAGGGTTCTGCTGTTTCAGTCCTTCACTATGTTGAGAGTTAACATCTGATTTAAGGTCCGCTCTTAACAGCTGAATGCCACAGCAGACAAACGTGCTCACTCCTTCAGGTATCAGACACTCAAACCACCAGCTGTCTTAAACTCACAGAGTTTAGAGCACATCAATATCCACAACAAGTATTTTATTTGAAGGATACAGAAATGAACCCAGTCTTTCTCCCCAGCAGTTTACACCTCATGAATGAAATTTGTCATGCATTAAATCACATCATTATCAGTTATTATAAAACTCTTACTTTGCTAAGTCAGAGTTTTACAATATGTGTTCAAACTGCGATGTTTCAATGCAATAGTGAAAACAGTCCAAACAATCACAACAGAAGAATAGGAGACTGCTACTCTTCCCTTCCCATAATGAACTGACCGTCGTCGCTGTGGTGACTGGTTACCTGCTGAAGTAGCTGCTGGGGCAAGTGGCATTATCAACCAACTGGTAATTAATTAACCAGTTTTAAATCAGCAGGTTATCAATAATCTGGATATTAATAAGCTGGTTTTTAATCAGTTGGCCTCTATCGAGGGAAATGTCAGCGTTGTGGTCATGATGTATTCACGCTGCATGGTCACAATGCTGCATGGTCAGTGATTCTGCATGGTCATGATGCTGCATGGTCACCACGCTGCATGGTCACTGATGCTGCAGGGTCACCACACTGCATGGTCACCATGCAGCATGGTCACTGATGCTGCAGGGTCTCCATGCAGCATGGTCACTGATGCTGCATGGTCACCACACTGCACAGTCACCATGCTGCATGCTCACCATGCTGCATGGTCACTGACGCTGCACGGTCACCACGCTGCATGGTCACTGATGCTGCATGGTCAATGATGCTGCAGGGTCGCCACGCTGCATGGTCACTGATGCTGCATGGTCACTGATGCTGCATGGTCGCCACGCTGCATGGTCACTGATGCTGCAGGGTCACCACACTGCATGGTCACCATGCAGCATGGTCACTGATGCTGCAGGGTCTCCATGCTGCATGGTCACTGATGCTGCATGGTCACCACACTGCACAGTCACCATGCTGCATGCTCACCATGCTGCATGGTCACTGACGCTGCACGGTCACCACGCTGCATGGTCACTGATGCTGCATGGTCAATGATGCTGCATGGTCGCCACGCTGCATGGTCACTGATGCTGCATGGTCACTGATGCTGCATGGTCGCCACGCTGCATGGTCACTGATGCTGCATGGTCACCACACTGCACAGTCACCATGCTGCATGCTCACCATGCTGCATGGTCACTGACGCTGCACGGTCACCACGCTGCATGGTCACTGATGCTGCATGGTCAATGATGCTGCATGGTCGCCACGCTGCATGGTCACTGATGCTGCATGGTCAATGATGCTGCATGGTCGCCACACTGCATGGTCACTGATGCTGCATGGTCGCCACGCTGCATGGTCACTGATGCTGCATGGTCACTGATGCTGCATGGTCACTGATGCTGCATGGTCGCCACGCTGCATGGTCACTGATGCTGCATGGTCGCCACGCTGCATGGTCACTGATGCCGCATGGTCACTGATGCTGCATGGTCACTGATGCTGCATGGTCACCACGCTGCATGGTCACTAACGCTCAACTTATACAACACATTAGATGGTAGAGACACTGGAAAAACCCAAGGATAACTCTGTGTGTGTGTGTGTGTGTGTGTGTGTGTGTGTGTGTGTGTGTGTGTGTGTGTGTGTGTGTGTGTGTGTGTGTGTGTGTGTGTGTGTGTGTGTGTGTGTGTGTGTCTGTGTGTTTTGACATTCAGCAGTGCTCGGAGCTAAGAGGTCCTCCTGAAATCTCACTTCCCGTCTCATCAACAGACAGCCTGTTGAGAGCTCTGATTGACTGGCTGGATGAACTTTTAAAAGGGGGGGTTTAACAAAAAGAGGGAATAGAGGAGAGAGGAAAAGAGAGGAGGAAGACATTGATAAAACCTCTGGTCAGTGAAGATTCATCACACATTATCATAGCTGTCTACCTGTATCCATCCATCCATCCATCCATCCATCCATCCATCCATCCATATATCTATCTATCTGTGTGTCTGTCCAACATGACCTTGTAGACACAGGTTGGAGTGGCCCCAGCAACACTGGTGCTTTAACAGTTGTGTTCATTTCCAACACGGAAGCAACAAACACTTCCAGCGACTGAGAGAAGACCCGTCCTGGTTAAGACTGCAACCAATATCACATGGACACTTACACACCAAATAAGACTGGACTGAGGACCCTAAAGTGACCAGGTTAGCACAGTGTACAGGCAGTAAGAAAAGATCTGTTTTAGCATTTTAACGTCCATACATGTGCAACATCTCACCGTAAGAAACACAATATTTGAGGTACACGTTTCTTTGGAGGTTGACCCGATGGCCTGTAGCCTCCCAGCTGGATCTGGTCTGGTAGTGGCCAAGGAGTCTGTTCCTGTCCACGCCTGGTTCTGATCCACTGCAGGCCGACTCACTCCATAGAGACGGGAGGAGAGACTAGCTGAATTAACAGCATGATAACACTGGACTGTTTCCATGACAACAACAGAATCTAGTTAATGACTACTAACATTTACTCTGTTACTATGGTTACAGTGGACCTCTTCTCTAGAGTAGTGTTTCCCAACCCAGTCCTCAACGACTCCCTGTCCTACACATTTTCATTGTGACCCTGCATAAGTAGGCCTGCTTTTACTAACTCAACCAGTGCACTTAATTATTTCAGATCAAGTGTTACAAGATGATCTGATGAACAACTACAAGGAAGCATACCTCTTCAGGGTTACTAAGGCCTTGTTCAGACTGTCAGTCCAAATCCATTTTTTTGGCATATCCAGATCGTATTCAGACTGATTTTAGAACGTCTGGACAGCAAAAAAACCACATGAAATGCAATTTCTACAGATGCCCCTCAGTCGGACGCTCTGGCTCTCCAAATCGGAATTCAATTTGTCTTTTGTGTCACTCACAACGCGACAAACGATGTCAAATCCAGAGTGCCCACCATGACTGCAGTACGGAATGTATACCAGCCTCCTTTGTCACTGAATTTGTCTGGTGCTATGGAGGAGTTCTGCACTGTGACTTGACAGCTGTTTGGAGCACGAGATGATGTATCTCCATTTGTCATGCTTCCCTCATTGGTAAACTGCATCGCCAGCATACATAGTTACTCACGCCTAAGTCATTACCACAGCAACCCATGCAGATAAGTTGGTGATGTCTGGAAACACAAATCCGATCTGATCACTTGCAAATAACAGTGCGGACAGTCTTTCTTAAAGATCTGATTTGAGAAACAAATCCGATTTACCTGCAGTCTGAACAAGGCCTAAAACAATATACAGGATAGGGGGTCCATGAGGGCTGGGTTTGGAAACGCTGCTCTAGACAACAGTTTGCTATAGTTTTAAGGCAGCAGTGCTTGGGAACACTGTTTACTATGGTATGTATGACTGTCACTATGGTAACAACTATGTTCTCAAGCAGTCTGGCAATCTACACTAATGTTGAAATGGTTTTCATTAATGTAATGTTTTCTACAGGAAGAATGGAACACCTTACCTTGGACAAGACCAGACTAGATCAGTTCAGATCAGATCGGACCAGACCAGATCAGTTCAGTTCAGTTCAGTTCAGTTCAGGTCAGGTCAGGTCAGATCCGAGCAGTTCAGACCAGACCATGCCAGACCAAATCAGCTCAATTCAGTTCAGACCAGATCAGTTCAGATCAGTTCAGTTCAGACCAGATCAGATCAGACCAGATCAGATCAGATCAGATCAGATTAGATTAGATTAGATCAGACCAGCTCAGTTCACTTCACTTCACTTTAGATCAGATCAGATCAGACCAGTTCAGATCAGACCAGACCAATTCTCACACATTCTTAAAGGGCTTGATGTACATTCTCCTAATGCAAAGGTGAATCTTGTGCCATGAAGTGAATGTTCAAGCAGTGGAGGAAGAAGAAGCACACCAGGAATTGATGAGGAGGAAAGCAGGAAAACATGATTTCATGTGATGTCCTCAGACCAGACTCAGCTACTGGATGAAATCTCGCTCTCAATCACTGCGAGCCTCTGGCTAATTGGTGGAGCTCACTTAAGAGACAATATGATTGTTATCTTTTTCCATGGCAAGCTCAACCAATCCCAGAGAGACTGAAGCCTTTTAGAATCCCTATCTTCTGCTTGTCACACCTCTCAACTTCATGTCACACTTATGAAGGTTCCTGATGGAAACATGTCCTTAAAGAGGGTTTCCTGTTGGATTGGCTGTTTTAGGGCACAGCCAAGTCATGGCAGCTCTTTGACCGGACTTTGACGGCCATGCGCTGGTTGTTGCGAGCCACTAGTCGGTCCAGGAAACGCCGGGCTTTCTTGGTGAGACTCTCCTTTCGTTTATAAACCGAACGTCGGCGTTGAGCGACCTCGCTGCTGTCGTGCCGGAGTCGGATCTGACGAACAACGCCGTCAAAGAGCTCGCTGACATTGTGCTGGAGAGATGCCGACGTCTCGATGAACTTACAGTCAAACACCACGGCACATGCACGCCCCTCTGGGAAATTAACACAGAGGACGGGAGGAGGGAAGAGGGGAGGGTGGGTGGAGATGGAGGAGGGAAAATGAGAGAGGAAAAGAGAGAGAGACAGAGAAGAAGAAGAAGAAAGCCACTTTATTTCATCATTGTACAAGTTACAATGAAATTTGTGCTCTGCATGTAACCATCCTATTTTATGGGAGCAGTGGGCAGCTGCAGAAACCGGGGACCAACTCTCGACAGTTCTTCTTTCCATTGGCTTGGTCAGGGGCACGGGCAGGAGTATTAACCCAAACATGCATGCCTTTTTGATGGTGGAAGGAAACCCACACAGACACGAGGCCTACACCCTGGTTTAACGTCAAGACACGTGCTCTTAAGTGGGCCTACAGGAGACTGGAATGTATAAATGGTGAAAATCAAAATCGGAAGTTTTTAACCTATCGTGACACGAGTGTTTATTGAAATACAAACGTGCTTTATCTGCTGCAAAACCAGCGTATCTCTCTCTCTTAATCGATATTAATGAACATAACCCCAGATTTCTCTTTGACACTGTATCTAAACTTACTAAAAAGCAGCCGTCTGTTAGCTGCTCATCAATCACGGCCCATGAATTTCTAGACTTTCTGCAATAAGGTTGATGAGATCTTAAACAAAATTAGTTCTTCAACTCCATCTACTCCTGCTGATTCAATTCAGTTCAATTCAATTCAGTTTATTGTCATTAGAAACAATGTGCAGGCACATGTTAAAAATGAAATGAGGCTGTGGCTTCACCAAACAGTGCAAGACAGACACAGACAGACACAGCAAACAGAGTATAAGATATACACACATGAAGACCGAAAGCTGAAAATAAAGAGAGCTGGAGTACAAAATATTTAAAAATATCTACAGACATTCAGTGGGTAGCCAGGTTCAGGTGGGCAACAGCTTGGGGAAAGAAGCTGGTAGTGTGGGCTCTGAGGCTCCTGTAGCACCTCACAGAGCGCAGGGGGGAGAACAGTCCATGGTTGGGGTGGGTGGGATCTCTGCTGATGCTGAGACCCCTTCGAAGGCAGCGTTTGTGATAAATGTCTTTAATGTATGGAAGCTGGGTCCCGGTGATCTGCTGGGCTGCCTTGACGACCCGCTGCAGAGCTTTCTGGTCTACTGAGGTGCAGTGGGAGGTTCGTATCCCAGACTCACCGTAACTGGTCACGGCCAGAGCGTCCACGGGTTAAGGCATTCATTAGGTCACCCTTACCTGAGGGATAGTGGGTGTAGATCGGTGTAGTGTTCGGGGACTCATTGTTCTCCAGCGACCCCTCTGGCCCATCCGGGCGCCTGCAGCCAAGCAACCGAAAGCATTCTCCCTACGTCTCCTTCGCGGCCTGAGGGTAATGCAATCCATGCGAGGCTTCAGCGTGTAAAATAGCGAGAGCAGCCGACACGAGTTTGAAGGAAGCTGGTGTTACGACTATCTCCTTCCTGTGGAAACGTGAGCCAGGGGAGTTATTCGACAAGAGTTCCAGCCATATGCCATTGGGTTAATCGGGTGGGATAAGGGGAAAAACTAGAAATAAATAAAAGAAATTTTGAAAAAAAATAAAAAAATAAGTTGGTGAGAATTTTGGGGGATAGACGGGCGCTCCTCAGCCTCCTCAGGAAATGCAGGTGTTGTTGGGCCTTTTTCACAAGGGCCTTGGTGTTTAACGTCCAGGCAAGTTCCTCGCTGATGTGGACTCCAGGAAATTTAAAGCTGGAAACACGCTCCACTTCCACCCCATTGATGTGTATGGGGGAGTGGCTGCAGCTTCTAGACCTCCTGAAGTCCACAATCAGCTCCTTCATCTTCTGCACATTGAGGACAAGATTGTTGGTAGTACACCATGATTTGAGGTGCTCAATCTCGTCCCTGTAGGCCATCTCGTCATTGTTGGTGATACGGCCAATGACTGTGGTGTCATCTGCAAACTTAACTATAACATTTGAAGGGTGAGTTGGCAGGCAGTCGTGGGTAAAGAGGGAGAAAAGAAGGGGGCTCAGAACACAGCCTTGAGGGGCACCTGTGCTGAGGGTCAGGGTGAAGGAACCTAACAGACTGAGGTCTTCCTGACCAACAGACTGAGGTCTGTTGGTCAGGAAGTCCAGGGTCGTTACAGAGGGAGGGGTTGAGGCCAAGGGAGAGGAGTTTGGTGGTTAGTTTGGCGGGGATGATAGTGTTGAAGGCAGAGCTGTCATCTATAAACAGCATCCGGATGTATGTGTTGTTAAGCTCAAGGTGGGTCAGAGCAAAGTGCAGGGCAGTGGCAATGGCATCCTCAGTAGACCTTTAGGGATGGTAGTCGAACTGATTTGGGTCGAATGTGGGGGGGGATAATGTTTTTGATGTGAGCCAGAACCAGTCTTTCAAAGCACTTCATGGCAATGGGGGTGAGTGCTATGGGTCAGTAGTCATTCAGACATGTGGATGTTGGTTTCTTGGGGACAGGAATGATAGAGGTGGTCTTAAAGCATGTCGGGACTATGGATTGGGACAGTGAGAGGTTAAATATAGTTGTGAAGACCTCAGCCAGCTGGTCGGCACATTCCTGGAGGACCCGACCTGGTATGCCGTCCGGTCTGGCAGCCTTCCGTGTGTTCACTTAGTGATTCTCTGACCTCTGCAACTGATAGAGTGAGCACCTGGTTTTCTGGGTGGCTGGGGATTTTTGTGGCTGGGTCAGTATTGTCCTTGGTGAAGCAGGCATAGAAATGATTTCGCTTGTCTGGCAGGGAGGCATCATGGACAGTGGGACCACTATTGGAGCTTTTGTAGTCTGTGATAGACTGAATGCCTTGCCACATTCGCTGGGGATCATTGTGAAAGTGGTCCTCTATTCGTAGGGAATATTTATGTTTGGCTGTTCTGATGCCCTTTTTGAGGTTTGATCTGGCTGCGCTGTAGGCCTCACAGTTACCTGACTTGAACGCTGCATCCCGGACTTTCAGCAGCTGCCGGACCTCACTGGTCATCCAGGGTTTCTGGTTTGGAAAGGTGCAGATAGATTTTTTGTTGTGACACTCTCAGTGCAAAAGTTAATGTAGGCTAGTATGGCAGATGTCTGTTCATTAATGTCTATAGGGGAGCCATGGGTAGCTGAATGTGCAAAAATACTCCAGTCTGTGTTTTCAAAACAGTCCTGGAGTTCAGAGACTGCTCCTTCTGGCCAGACAGTGATTGTCTTTACTGCTGGCTTGACCCGTTTTATTAGGGGTTTGTAGGCTGGGACCAGGAACAGGCAGAGGTGGTCAGAATACCCCAGGTGGGGACAGGGAGAAGCTTTGTATGAGTCCTTGATGTTTGTATAGAGATGGTCCAGGGTGTTTTGTCCCCTAGTGGGGTGGGAGACATGCTGATGGGATTTGGGCAATACAGCCCTGAGGTTAGCCTGATTAAAGTCACCACCTATGATAAAGGCATTGTCCGGGTGTTGGGTCTGCTGTCTGCTGATGGCACATTGTAGCTGCTTAAGTGCTACCTTAGCATTAGTATGTGGGGAGATGTATACAGCGGTGATGGTAATGGCCGTTAGCTCCCTGGGCAGGTAAAAAGGCCTGCACTGAATCATAAGGAGCTCCAGATCAGCAGAGCTATGCCTTTCAACCATCTTTATATTGTTGCACCAAAAGTTACTGACATAAATACTCAAACCTCCTCCGCGGGTCTTGCCGGAGTCCGCTGTCCTGTCGGCACGGAAGGTTGTGCGGCCCGCTAGCTCGACTGCTGAGTCGCCATGTTGCTGTTGAGCCAAGTCTCCGTAAACATCATCAGACAGCAGTTCTGCAGCCTTTTCTGAGAGGCCAGCCTGAGTCTTATCTCCTCCATGTTGTTAGCTAACCACCGGTCATTAGCCATGAAGATGCCGGGGAGGGACACTTTGAAGGGAGCGCTACTTAGCTTAGCAGGTAGCCCGCCTCGTTCCCCCCTCTTCTGTTCATGTTGCCGACAGGGGGCAGTGTTTCCACTGAGAGGCCGGTGAGCGGATAATATGGAGGGGGAAGTTGTCCGTGATGGTGGAGGGAAGTGAGTAATCCCTTCTGAGGTTTAACACTTCCTGACAGCTGTAGAAGAGCGCAGGACCTACACTTGTAAATACACTTAAAACTAACGTGTAAATAACAAAGAAAACACAACACTGAACAGGGAACCACAGTAGCCACTGCGTCCGGCGCGCTGCCATCAAATTCATATCTACACAACGAGTCACTGACAGTCCCAGTTATTACAGCTTTTGAGACTATCTCTCTTGATACTCTGAGTAAGCTCGTGTCAGCTTCTAAACCAACTGCTTGCCTACTTGATCCCTTACCAGCAAAACTGTTTAAAGACCTCTGGCCTTTGTTAACTTATCACTTACTACTGGCATTGTTCCCAGCAGTTTTAAGACAGCTGTGGTTAAACCTCTACTTAAAAAACCGCACCTTGATCCAGGGCCTCTTAATAACTATCAGCCAGTCTCTAATCTTCCATTCTCTTCTAAAGTACCAGAGAGAGTTGTGTATCAACAACTTTCGACCCATATAGAAGAAAACCATCTATATGAAACTTTTCAGTCGGCTTTCAGGACCTGTCACTCCACTGAAACTGCTCTGACCAGAGTGGTGAATGATCTTCCACTGGCTATCAACTCTGATTCCACTTCTGTGCTTCTACTACTGGACCTCAGCGCAGCCTTTGACACCACTGACCACTGTATACTTTTAGATAGATTAAATTGTAATTTTGGTGTCTCTGGCTTAGCTCTCTCTTGGCTTAAGTCCTACTTATCTGGAAGAACGCATTGTGTCTGCTATAGTAATATTATATCAAAATTCTCTGAATCCTAACTAAATCTAGGAAATGTGACCATATTACACCAATTCCTGCCTCCCTTCATTGGCTTCCTATCCATGTTAGATCAGAATACAAGGTGCTTCTGCCGACTTATAAAATCCTAAATGGACTTGCTCCATCCTACCTGTCTGATCTCCTTAAACCTTACATGCCATCTCGAGCCCTCTGCTCTCAAAATACAGGGCTCCTGTGTGTCCCCAAAGTTAAAAAGAAGTCAGCTGGTGGCAGCAGGGCCTTTTCCTATCGGGCTCCACTGTTGTGGAATAACCTGCCTGCTGCCATCAGACCATCAGAGTCTGTTGAGTCCTTTACGTCCAAACTTAACACTCATCTTTTTGCCTTAGCCTACAATTAGTTGTCTTTAAGTTGAGTGCTTCACAGCCTGTACTGCATGGTGGGCCGGTCTCTGTCTCAGTGAATTTACCAACCACTGTTCTGCCGACAAGATTATAGTGTATAGAGTATTGACTATTGCAAACTGTTGTCTTCTCTCACATGTCTTTTCTCTCTCTCTCTCTGAATGATGTCTTCACCTTTCTGTTCTTCTGTGTGTGCGAATGGTGTGATGTGAGTCTCCCTTGTGTGTATGTGCAGTCTGTCCTCCTCCAGGTCTCCATGGTGATGGTGGTCACCACCTGGACACTGCTTGGCATCCCCCTCATCACATTTTCTTTTTATATATCTTATAAATCGATATAGTTTTGATATCCTGTTTCAATGTTATATCCTTCTCTCTCTCTTAGATGTGTGACTAATGTTTTGGGGGTTTTTCGTGTACATGGTGATGGTGGTCATGTGGCTCAGGTTCCTGGGCTGTTCCGGTGGTGTCTGGACACTGCTTGGCATCCTCCTCATCATGCTCTTCATATACCACTATATTCCATTATAACACAGTTATAATTCCATTATAACTGTGTTATCCTCTTTCAGTGGTGTGTTGTGTAAATTGTGTAAACACAACATCATGTCACGTTGTGCGTCTTGGGAGAGAGATCCTCCTCTGGTGCTCTCCCTGAGCTTGCTTCCTGTTTTTTCTCCTTGTTAAAGGTTTTTTAGGGAGTTGTTCCTTATCCCATGTGAGGATATAAGGACAGGACGTTGTGTTGCTGTGAAGCCCCCTGAGACAAATTTGAGATTTGTGATACTGGGCTACACAAACCAAACTGACTTGACTTATTTGATAAGAAGTGGGTTGACAGGAGTATTTGGTTTGTAACGAATGTGTTTATAGTGTCTGGGAAACATGTTTATAAAGCGAAACAGGTGAAAGAAGGACGAGCGTGAGCATTAGTTCAAGGTAGAATGAGTAGGATTCCCCCTCTTCCCCTGCTAAATGACACCAGCAGCACGCGTCGCTTGACCACCGTCGCCACAACACATCCCAGTGTACAGCTCACCTTGGCACTGCTCTTCATCCGGTTCTTTCCGTCCGTGCTCACCAGCAGGTGAAAGCCAACCCCAGATTCCCTCTCAGTCTGGAACTAGCTTTGTCCGCTTGGGGTTTCGCCTCGCCATGTTTGCGTCTTTTTGGCACTGTGTCTGCCATTGGGGTGGCACAGCGGTCCAGTGGTTAGCACTGTTGCCTCACAGCAAGAAAATCCTGGGTTCGAACCCCGGGCCGTCCCAGGTCCTTTCTGTGTGGAGTTTGCATGTTCTCCCCGTGTCTGCGTGGGTTTCCTCCGGGTGCTCCGGTTTCCTCCCACCATCAAAAAGACATGCATGTGTCTCATCTTGGATGCATGCGTATGATCTGGATCTGGCACCTGGTAACTATGCTTTTATAGACTCCTGCTGCCCAAAGGTTAATGCCCAGAAACGTCCCGTACACAGCAAAATAAGAAAACTAAGAAAATACAGGCAGGGGACAGGGTCTGTGCAGATACAGACACCGCCACACACATCCAGTGGCTTACAAGTGATGATTGAGAAGGATTATTTTTGTCTGAGTCTATACATGGATATTTAGAAAAATCCTACTCATTCTACCTTTGAAAACACTGACTATAAAACTTGAAAATTCTGTAATTGCTCAGATATCTTCAAATCTATGCTATAGATTTTTCTTTCTTGTTATTTCTTTGTTCTATTGGATGCCGTTTCTTTTTGTATTATGTCTCACAGTTATCATGTGTGATAAGATAGGATGTTATACTTGATGTAATACTTGATGTTATACTTAGCTTCAGTCACAAACTAACCAGCCGTTATATGCATGTGCATCTATCTGTGTGTGTGCATGCGTGTGACCTTTGACCTCATACCTTCCACAGCCACCTCGCGAGACCTGACCAGGTCACTTTTGTTGCCCACGAGGATGATGGGAATGTTGTCCGCCTGCCGTGTACGGCGCAGCTGGATCCGGAGCTCAGAGGCGAAGTCAAAGCTGGTGCGGTCCGTGATGGAGTAGACGATTATATAAGCACTGCCCACCCGCATACAGTAGTCCTGAACCAATCCGGCAGAGAGACATAGACTCAGACCAGGAGAGAGAGAGAGACAGAGACAGTGAGAGACAGAGACAGAGACAGAGAGTGCGCGCGAGACAGAATGCTGCATCATGAGATCGTGTCGTCTTGTCATTATATGTCATATCATCTCATCATGTCATTATGCCATCATATCATGTCATCATGTTATGTCATCATGTCATTATGCCATCATATTATGTCATCATGTTATGTCATCATGTCATTATGCCATCATATCATGTCATCATGTCATCATGTCATTATGCCATCATATCATGTCATCATGTTATGTCATCATGTCATTACGCCATCATATCATGTCATCATGTTATGTATATCATCATGTCATCATGCTATGTCATCATGTCATTACGCCATCATATCATGTCATCATGTCATCATGTCATTATGCCATCATATTATGTCATCATGTTATGTATATCATCATGTCATCATGTTATGTATATCATCATGTCACCATGTTATGTAAATCATCATGTCACCATGTTATGTATATCATCATGACATCATGACATGTATATCATCATGTCATCATGTTATGTAAATCATCATGTGATGTTATGTATATCATGTCATCATGTTATGTAAATCATCATGTAATCATGTTATGTAAATCATCATGTCACCATGTTATGTAAATCATCATGACATCATGACATGTATATCATCATGTCATCATGTTATGTAAATCATCATGTCCCCATGATATGTATATCATCATGACATCATGACATGTATATCATCATGTCATCATGTTATGTATATTATCATGCCATCATTACATGTATAGCATCATGTTATGTATATCATCATGTTATGTATATCATCATGTCATTATGACATGTATATCATCATGTTATGTATATAATCATGTCATCATTACATGTATATCATCATGTCATCATGACATGTATATCATCATGCCATCATGACATGTATATCATCATGTCATCATGTTATGTAAATCATCATGTCATGTTATGTATATCATGTCATCATGTTATGTATATCATCATGTCATTATGACATGTATATCATCATGTTATGTATATCATGTCATCATGTTATGTATATTATCATGCCATCATTACATGTATATCATCACATTATGTATATCATCATGCCATCATGACATGTATATCATCATGTCATCATGTTATGTATATCATCATGACATCATGACATGTATATCATCATGTCATCATGTTATGTATATCATCATGACATCATGACATGTATATCATCATGTCATCATGTTATGTAAATCACCATGTCATGTTATGTATGTCATGTCATCATGTTATGTATATCATCATGTCATTATGACATGTATATCATCATGTTATGTATATAATCATGCCGTCATTACATGTATATCATCATGTCATCATGTTATGTATATTATCATGCCATCATTACATGTATATCATCATGTTATGTATATCATCATGTCATTATGACATGTATATCATCATGTTATGTATATAATCCTATCATCATTACATGTATATCATCATTACATCATGACATGTATATCATCATGCAATCATGACATCTCATGATGACATGATGATAAACATGTCATAATGACGTGATGATATACATAACATGACGACATGATGATAAACATAACATGATGACATGATGATATACATAACATGATGACATGGTGATATATACCGCCTCTGAGGAGGTATATATCACCATGTCACCATGTTATGTATATCATCATGACATCATGACATGTATATCATCATGTCATCATGTTATGTAAATCATCATGTCATGTTATGTATGTCATGTCATCATGTTATGTATATCATCATGTCATTATGACATGTATATCATCATGTTATGTATATAATCATGTCGTCATTACATGTATATCATCATGTCATCATGACATGTATATCATCATGCCATCATGTTAAGTATCTCATCATGTCATCATGACATCTCATGATGACATGATGACAAACATGTCATCATGACGTGATGATATACATAACATGACGACATGATGATAAACATAACATGATGACATGATGATATACATAACATGATGACATGGTGATATATACCGCCTCTGAGGAGGTATATACTATATGATATACATACTTCCTCTGTTGCTCTCCATGAGGTTTCTTCCCATTTTTTCTCTCTGTTAAAAGGTTTTTTTAGTTTGTTTTTTTTAGGGAGTTGTTCCTTATCCGATGTGAGGGTCTTAGGACAGGATGTTGTGTTGCTGTAAAGCCCCTTGAGGCAAATTTGTAATTTGTGATATGGGGCTATACAAATAAAATTTGATTTGACTTGGCTTGACTCATCATATCATCATGACATATATATTATCATGTTGTGTATATCATAATGTCATTCACATGTATGTCATCATGTCATCATGTATCTCATCATGTTGTCATATTTTGTCATCATGACATCATGCATTATGTGAAGTATGTTATCATATCATGTATGTCATCATTTTATCATATCATATCATGTATGTCATGTTATCATATCATGTCACGTATGTCATCATGTTATCATATCATGTATGTCATCATTTTATCATATCATGTATCATCATTTTATCATATAATATCATTTTATTATATCTTATCATGTCTGGTATGTCATCGTGTTATATCACATCATGTATGTCATTATGTTATATCATATCATGTATGTCATCGTTTTATCATATCATGTCATCGTGTTATCCTATCATGTGTATATCATCGTTTTATCATATGTCATGTATGTGATCGTGTTATCATATGTATGTCATCATTTTATCACATCATATCATATCATGTATGTCATCATGTTATCATGTCATATCATGTGTGTCATCATTTTATCATATCATGTCATGTATGTCATCGTTTTATCATATCATGTCATCGTGTTATCGTATCATGTGTATATCATCGTTTTATCATGTCATGTATGTCATCGTGTTATCATATGTATGTCATCCTTTTATCATCATATCATATCATGTATGTCGTCGTGTTATCATGTCATATCATGTGTGTCATCATTTTATCATATCATGTCATGTATGTCATCATGTTATCATATGTCATGTATGTCATGATGTTATTATATCATGTCATCTATGTCATCATTTTGGGGCAGTGGCAGGTCAGAGGTAGAGCAGGTTGTTTGGTAAATGGAGGGTTGCTGGTTCGATCCTCGGCTCCTACTTGCAAAAATGTGGAGATGTCACTTATAGCAAGACACCTAACCCTAACTGCTCCCAATGAGCTGGTTGTTACCCTGCACGGCTGACACCATTTGTGTGTGTGTGTGTGTGTGTGTGTGTGTGTGTGTGTGTGTGTGTGTGTGTGTGTGTGTGTGAGAGAGACATTAGTTGAATGTAAAGTGTTTTGAGTGGCTGTTGCAGCTATATAAGTATATATAAAATGCAGCCCATTTATCATGTGATGTATGTCATCATGTTGTCTTGTGCTCATGTCATCATATCATGTCGTCATATCATGTCGTCATATCATGTCGTCATGTCATCATATGTTGTCATGACGTCATATCATGTCATCATATCATGTTATATCATGTTTTCATCTCATCATATGATGGCGTCATATCATGTTATCATATCATGTTGTCATGTCGTCATATCATGTTATATCATGTTGTCATGTCATCATATGATGTCGTCATATCATGTTATCATATCATGTTGTCATGTCGTCATATCATGTTATCATGTCAACATGTCATCGTGCATGTCGTCATGTTATGTCATCGTGAAATCTTATCATGTACGTCATCGTGTCATCATATCATGTTATCATGTCATGTCGTCACATCATGTCGTCATGTCATGTCCTCATATCATGTTATCATGTCATGTCATCATGTCATCGTGCATGTCGTCATGTTATGTCATCATGAAATCTTATCATGTACGTCATCGGGTCATGTATGTGTGCAACAGGAGGATCAGCAGCAGAGGATTCAAACGAGAACTCAACTGGATCAGCATCACTCAGAGACCACCTATGGGTTAAGATCAGCCTGGAAAAAGAAACACACACAAGTATAAGGCGCACTCACACACTCACACACACACGCACACACACACCACACATGGTGAAAGTAGTACCAGTCTCTCAGCCTCCCAGGTATCCATGACGACAAGCGTAGTGTCCTCATCGTCTACCGTCAGCGTCCTCTCGTACGTGTCTTCTGGAACACAACAGCGAACAGTAAGCAGCATGCATAAACAGTAAACAACAACGAACAACAAAAATCCCTGTTGTAAACAACAAACATGAAGCAGCAAACAACGTCAGCCATCAAATGTAAAAGCCATCAAATATCGCCGCAAGCAGCCAACACAGACCATCACCAGCTGACAGCTTCAAAAGCCTAATTACAAATATCCACCAAGCTTGGTGATGTTTGGACGTCCATGCATGTGTTTGGAACTAGTGGCGCCCCCTACTGAGTGAGTTCAAAATAGCTTTACACATGTTGTTTAACACTGTTATGAAATATATCCTGCAAGTTTCCTAGTGATTGGGCAAACAATTTCTGATTGATAGTCTGATTTGTGTCATTCCACGTCCGTTTTTCTGTGCGTGTTTCTAACGCCCGCTAGTGGTTGATTTGAATAAAACGTTCGCGGTATTTGTCAGGTACTTATGTGGACATATCCTGGAAGTTTTGTGATAATTGGACCGACCGTTGTTGACCTGAGCGTTTTATGAGCTGAGCCACATGTCCTGAACTCCGCCAGAGCTTCCTGCTCCTCTTAGCCCCTCCCTCCTGCTGCTTCTCCTGCACACGCCCCTCCGCTCATTCTCCAATCAGCACCTGCCAACTGCCCCACCGGAACACCGTCTCCACCCACCGGTACTCCCGCTGTACGACCTGTCAGCCTATCACTTGCTCATTCTGCCGCACTCGTCGCTTGTCTCTTTCATTACCCAGTACAGCGCAACGCCCGCGGGAGCAGAGGCTCGCTAGCTAGCCTAACGGCTAACGGGTCGGGCCCTTTAGTCGACTGGTTAACGTTGTCGCCCGCGATGCGGGAGATCCGAGTTCGCGTCCCGGCTGTGACGGTCCGGCCGGGCTGCCCCCGGATTCGCCACACTGGTGTCAGAAGTGGGATGATGATGATGTCATCGGAAGCGTATGCGCCCAGAGGCGTGAGGGAGTTGATATGCCCGAAAGAGGGGGGTAGTGTAACGCAGTGTTTCTCAACCGGGGGTCCGCGGACCCCGAGTGGTCCGTGGTGTAATTGCAAGGGGTCCGTGAAAATAAAATACCTTTAAAAAAAAGATCCTATGACATTTATAGAAATAGGATTATTTTACTCAAATGTGACTGAGACCTTTATCTACCTAAACTATAAAGGGTAACAGGACTTTTTTCTCTAATTACATCTGTTTCACAAGTGTAATTTATTGTATTTTAATAAGAGATCTCGCTCCCGTTTGCATTGTTAAAAGTTACTGAATACATATTCTGTTTTGTTACATATATCTGAAAGTTACTGAATACATATTCTGTTTTGTTACATATATCTGAAAGTTACTGAATACATATTCTGTGTTGTTACATATATCTGAAAGTTACTGAATACATATTCTGTTTTGTTACATATATCTGAAAGTTGCTGAATACATATTCTGTGTTGTTACATATATCTGAAAGTTACTGAATACATATTCTGTGTTGTTACATATATCTGAAAGTTACTGCATAAGAATTCTGTTTTGTTACATATATCTGAAAGTTACTGAATACGTATTCTGTTTTGTTACATATATCTGAAAGTTACTGCATAAGAATTCTGTTTTGTCACATATATCTGAAAGTTACTGAATACATATTCTGTGTTGTTACATATATCTGAAAGTTACTGCATAAGAATTCTGTTTTGTTACATATATCTGAAAGTTACTGAATACATATTCTGTGTTGTTACATATATCTGAAAGTTACTGCATAAGAATTCTGTGTTGTTACATATATCTGAAAGTTACTGAATACATATTCTGTGTTGTTACATATATCTGAAAGTTACTGAATACATATTCTGTTTTGTTACATATATCTGAAAGTTACTGAATACATATTCTGTGTTGTTACATATATCTGAAAGTTACTGCATAAGAATTCTGTTTTGTTAACTATATCTAAGTTACAACTGAAAGCTCTTATTTTTGCCCCAAAGAGTGACTAAATGCTCTAATGCAATTTAAAATGCAGTTTCTACTGTTTCTATCAAATTGCAACCCCCCTCCCCCAAGATCAGGTGGAGGGGTCCTCAGGGTAGATCAAAAATACGCAGGGGGTCCAGGACCCCAAAAAGGTTGAGAACCACTGCTGTAACGCACGGATAAGTAGACATGTTAGCCCTTGGCTAACGTGTCGGACCCTTTAGTCGAGTGGTTACCGTAGTCGCCCGAGGTTCGCGTCCTGGCTGTGGCGAATCCCAAAGGAAGGGGTCGATGTAACGATCACGGATGAAGAAGCTCGGTAGCACTCAGCTAATGGGTCGGGCCCGTTAGTCGAGCGGTTAACGTTGTCGCGGGAGATTCGGGTTCGCGGTCCGGCTGAGCTACCCCCCCCCCCGAATTTGCTACAATATATTGTGGGCAGGTGGCCCTGGTTCTTTGCCAGGCCGTAGTGTGTGCTCCCTGCCGGCTTCGTGTCCCGCCTGATTGTGTGTATTGGCTTTTTTCTGGATTCTGACCTGTGCCTGCTTCCGTGTTGCAACCTTTCGCCTTATGCCCCCTACCTCAGCTCGGTCGGCCTGGTGTTTTGTTCTTTCCGGTCTGTGGAGCGGACTGGACTTTGCCCTGCCAGTAACATCAGTGAAGTCACTCTTCTGCCTAACTCCGGCCTCTGCTCAGGGATTCTGCATGTGGGTCGTCTCTGATCTGTGACCCACGGCCTTGTGAAGGTCCTCCTCCTCCTCCTGTAGGGCGCAGCCCCAGGCAGGGGCCGATTAGCCCATCCTCGCGTATAATTTGTTGGGGATAACGTTAAGGTCGTCAGAGCACCATCTCGCAATTCTTATCTCTTCAAACCAGCCAGAGATAGCATTTAGCCATGTTTTCAGAGAAACTACTCCACTTATTACATATTTCCATGAAGTCTCTAATTAGTCCTTCATCCCCTATGCGTGCCTGAGTTGGAAGTGTCCCGGGCATGTTGTCTTCCATCGTTTTCCATCTCGCTTGGTAATCAGAATTGCACCAACAAAACGAAATCCTCAGTTGGCCCAATATATAACAGTCCTTTAGGCAAGGGAGTACAAAAACTACTAGAACGACCATGGGCAGTCATTTTGACCGCCACTGTTTTTAAACTCTATATTCTGTCAAGATAAATACCCAGTTGAGATATTAATGCATTACACATGCAAGTATGTCTTTTAAGAAACTAACTGACACCAAAATTAACATTTTAACAACTTTAATACTATTTTTCAAACTGTTTCAACATGTTTGTTTCTATAAATGTGACAGAGACCGAATGTAAAGTTAAGTTCTTTACTGCAGTCTTCAAGAATACAATGTGGCTCACGCCAAGCACATAACGACAACAAACGGTGTCCCACACTCAAGCTTCCTACTAGGAACAAACGTTAACCTCAAAAGTTCCACTGAGAAATAACATATATTGTTACATGTTTCCCTTTCTTTTTCAAACATAACATTAATTAACATACAGTCCCTTGTGTATTTTTTTTCAAGTGCCCTCAGGAACTCCTTAGACACTGTCCATGAACTGAATGTGTACTGTCCTTTTGTCAGCTGACTCGAACAAAGTCTTTCAGGTGTGCTGGTCTCCGCAAAGGTCGACCAGACCTAGAGCGAGGAGTGTGGGCCACATCTGGCAGTACTGGCCCATCTGAGCCCCCCATTTGAGTTTCCATTTCCATGTCTATCGGTGTTCCTTCTGCCTGTTCTGTGGCCTGTTCCTCATCTTCCACACATTCCTCTGCTGCGGGGAAGTCTCCCTCTGTTCCTCCTAAAAACCTGGCCTTGCTCTGTTCTCACCTCATATGACCTTTGCTCCACTGGTCTGAGGACTGTCGCTCTCTGCCACCAGTGTCTAGGCCCTGTCACTGGCTGGACCCTCACCTTGTCATTACGGGGCAGCTCTGTGAGGTCCTTGGCTGAGATGTTGTAGTACTTTGCTTGTCGATTTTGGTTTTCTTTGACTGCCTCATGACGCGTGGTTGTTCTAGGTCTCAACAGCGTCTCACTCATCAGCAGCAGTGTCTTTGTGCGTCTTCCCATGAGCACCATCACGGGGCTGCTCTCTGTGCCTTGTGATGGGGTATTACGGTGGTCTAGCAAGGCTAGATAAGGATCAGCCCCTGCCCTCTTTGCTTTGGCCATCAGTCTCTTGGCTGTTTTCACTGCCGACTCCACTTTTCCATTACTCTGTGGATAGCCTGGAGAGGACGTTTTGTGTGTGAAGTCCCAGTCCTTGCTGAAGGGTTTAAACTCTTCTGATGTGTACTGAGTGCCGTTGTCTGAGTACACAGTGTCGGGTATACTGTATCTGGCAAAGTGTGATTTCAGCTTCCGAATCACTGTTTTCGACTGTGTATCTTTCTCCAACTGATCCACTTCCCAGAAGTGTGAGAGATAATCCACAGTGATAAAGTATTCTCTGTCACTAAATAAAAACAGATCGGTCCCTACCTTCTCCCAGGAACGTTTTGGGGCTTCATCTGACCTCAAGGTCTCCTTTTGCTGCTTTACAGTCCAAGCACTGCATGTGCTGCACTGTTCCATGTAGGTTTTCAGCTGTGCATTCATGCCAGGCCAGTAGACACACTCCCGGACCCGTCTCAGACATCCCTCAACCCCTATGTGGGAAGAGTGTATTCTCTGCATTATCTCAGACCAAAGGGCCGCAGGCACAACAACTCGCTCTCCCCTGACGATAACCCCATTCTGCACACTACGTTTGTCTCTGTGGTGGAAATACGTGATCACTGCCAAGGGCACCTGTTCTTTCACTGCCGGCCATCCCTGCTGAATCACCATCTTCAGCATCTGCAGGTCTGTGTCCAACTCTGTAGCGCTCTGTAGGGACCGGAGCCTCTCACTTGACACTGGCAGATAGTGCATCATGTTGATTGACTCTACTTCCACCTCCGCAGAGCCTCTGGTCTCCTTCCCTGTGAGATACGCCCTGCTCAGGGTGTCAGCCAGCACTAAATGTTTCCCTGGGCAGTATCGGAGTCTGACTTCATATCCCTACAGGCCCATCAGCATGCGCTGCAGTCTTTTAGGTGCACTGAGCAGTGGTTTGGTCACTATGCTCTTGAGTGGCTTATGGTCGGACTGCACCTCTACAGGCCTCCCAAATGTTATGGTGTTGTATGTTATGGTGTTGTACTGTGATCAACTCCATTGCTTGGATAGCTCTACTCCCTAGGATGGGTCTGTGTGTGTCTTTGTCAACCACAATGAACTCCACCCTGTATGACTTCTTGTTGCATGGATTAGTCACTGTCAGTGTGCACTTCCTGCGTGGTGTGAGGGTGCTCTTATTGTACATCACCAACACCCGGCTGCATGTCTCTAGGTGCCTGCCCTGTGTGAAGCTTACAGGGATGATGTTGCAACTAGCACCACGGTCCAGCTGAAATCTGATTGGTTTTCTGTTCACCAGCATGGTTGCATACAGCGCAGTACCAGGTTCTGTGGTTGCCTTCTGAACCATATTGACAGTCTCTGACCCTGGGCTTAACGTTATGCACAGCACACCTCCCTCACTGTCTGACTCTTCTGCAGCATGTTCCATTGACAGAACTGTTTTTCTTAGCCGAACCCATGTTTTTGCAGACTGTAGTAAAGTGATTGTTTTTCCCACAGCCCTTGCACATTTTCCCATATGCAGGGCATTTCTCTTTTTTCCTCTCATGTCTCCGCCCACAGTATCTGCATTGGATAGTGTTCACCTCCTCACTGGGGTCTGTCCCTCTTGGTCTGTCTTTTTGTGACACTGCGTGGACTGCTTGTGCACTCTGAGCCTCTAAGGCCTTGGCTCTTTGTCTGGAGAGCTCTGCCGCTCTTCCAATCTGCATACATTTGTCCAAAGTCAGATCTGTCTCTCTGAGTAAATGTTCCCTCAGACGAGAGTCCCATGTCCCACACACTATCCTATCCCTGACAAGAGAGCCTGGGATATTTCCAAAGTTGCATGTAACAGCCAGGGTTCTTAAGTCAGTGAGATATTTTTCAAAACTCTCATCCTGTCCCTGACTACGTGTGAAAAAGTTATATCTCTCCATTGTTTCATTTTTCTTAGGGTCACAAAACGCAGCTAATGCCGAGAGTACTTCTTCCACAAAAAGGTTGTCTCTTGTGCTACCCACCCCAAGTGTTTCACATATCTCTCTCCCTCTCCCCCGATCAAATAGTACAGCACGTTCACTTTAACAGCCTCTTCCTATTGCTCCATTGTAAGATCCATATATAACGTGAATTCCCCCCTCCATCTTTTCCAGGTAAGGGCTAGATTTCAATGCACTCTCCATGGTTGCTATGGTGCCGTTAGCTACTCACGCGCTCCCACTCTGTAACTTCTCCGACTGGCGGGGAGTAATTAGCTTGTCATAGCTAGCATCCGGTTGCACTTGCTACCTTCTTGTTCTCAAAGGCGATCGCTGCACTTCCAAACATCTTCCAACCACGGCTTCCAGGTTCATACCGCTGCCACCGTGTTTCAGTGTGTTTGTTTCTGTAGATATGACGGAGACTGGAGGGAAAGTTAACGTCTTTACTGCAGTCCTCAAGAATACAATGCGGCTCGCGCCAGCCACATAACCACAACGAACGGTGTCCCACACTCAATCTTCCTACTAGGAACAAACATTAACCTCAAACGTTCCACTGAGAAAGAACAGATATTGTTACACAAACAATTTAAAATGGCCGCTGTCCAACGCCTGTAAATGCTGCCACCCCTCGGTGGTGGTCATGGTGCGTCTGTACCCAGACATGTTGGACATAATCAAACATCAAGTTTAGACTATTTCTCTGCACTGGGGGGCGCTAGTGTGCTTCTAGGACAGAGCAACGAACTTCATGAAGGAAATGACGCCACCAACACACGTCATAAATACTGACATGACGTGCACGATCACGCGCAAATTCCGAGCGGCCATTTTGACCGCTCATGGTCATTTTAGGTAGACCTTATCGTAATTATTTTTCCTGCAACTCGTTTTAAGTGTAAATATGTGCAATTTTAGGAGAATTCAGGGAGCGGCAGCTCTGTATCCCCCCCCCCCCACAAAGTTATTAAACTGAAAATCTGGAATGTGGTTTGCATTCTCAGAGAGAGACCTATTTCTATTTAATATAGGCTATTTATTTTAGATAATTGTTCATGTACATGTTGATATATTGCGCAGCTGTATATTTTAAAACAGGGAAGAAAACCCTGTCTGCATTTTATTTTGATCTGTTTAATCTGTTTCAATAAAAGTGCTTGTGACATCTCACATGTGGCTTTGACTTACAACTGAAAATTTAGCCACTTCGTAGAAAATACCGAGAGATATATCGTGTATCGCCATTCAGCCTAAAATACAGAGATATAATGTTTGGTCCATATCGCCCAGCCCTATCCTGTACAGTCTTTCAGTCGTGTTAGACGGTAGGTTTGCTCCAGGAACCTCAACCTGAGGCTGTTCAGTGTCCAAAAGTCCTTGTCTCTCACCTATGAGAGTGTTGTGGTCTTTTGACCCAAGTCCAGTATCCTGGTGGTCAGTGTCACTTGGATCGAGCTGTGCTAGGGGATGCTCGGCTACAGGCAGAATGTTTCGGCGATTCCTCCTGTACACCTTTCCTTCAGAGTGGACGAGGTACGATCTGGACTCTTTGCAAACCTCCCTCACCATGCCTGTCCAGCTGTTACCTTGTTGGGTCTGCAACCTGACAACCTGTTCTTCCATCAAAGGCTGAAGTGATCTGCTTGATTTGTCATAATACAGCTTCTGTGACAGTCTCTTATTGAGAAGCTGGGCTTTTACCTGCTGTGGCTTACGCATGTGTGGTTCAAGTAGCTTCCTTGAGACAGGGAGCGTGGTGCGTGTTTGCCTTGACATAAGTTCTGTGCAGGAGATCCAAGCTTTGTGTCACGTGGCACATTCCTGAGATTTAGTAAATTGAAAAGAACATCTGTTCAATCTCTGTGAGATTTCTCCATGAGTAGTTTAGCACTGCGAACAGCTCTTTCGCCTAACCCATTAGATTGGGGATACTATGGGCTGCTGGTAACATGGGTGAAGTCCCACTGAGTAGCAAAATCTTTGAAGCACTGACTTGTGAACTGCCTGGCGTTGTCTGATATGAGCATGTGAGGTGTTCCATGAACTGAAAGGTGTCCCTTGAGTTTTGTGATGACTGTTGCAGAGGTAGTATCACAAAGCAGGTCAATCTCATTCCACCCTGAATATGATTCCACTAACACCAAATATTGCTGGCTGCGCCAGTCAACGATGTCCGTTGCCACAGTAGACCAAGGCAGATCTGGAACTGAATGCAACTGGAGTGGTTCTTTCTGCTGGTGGGATTTTGTGCCGGTATACACATAGCATGACTTTATTTCTTTGCTGATGTCGTCTGTTAATGTGGGCCAGAAAACTATGCCTCTTGCTCTCCGTTTAGTGGCTTTAGCGTCAGGATGTCCTCTGTGCAAGCTGCTGATGCATTCATTCTGTAGTGACTGGGGAATAACAGCTTTGTGACCTTTCATGATAGCCCCATCTTCAATGGTTAGCTCATCTCTGAAAGGAAAATAGGGATGAACAGCAGATGGGAGACTGCGCTGTTTGTTGGGCCATTCATGCCTGATGACAGTGCTGAGAGTCTGCAAGGTTGTGTCATCAGCGGTGTGTCTCTTTAATCTTCCGGTTGAGAAGAGCATAAGTAGCTGACTGTCATCACATCAAAGCTTTACTCATCAGCGTGCTGCACTGTGGAACTCGGAGGAGCTCGAGACTGAGTGTCAGCCAGATGCATTTGTTTTCCACTTTTGTATATGAGAGTGATGTTGTAATTTTGGAGTCTTAACGTCATCTTTTGAAGTCTTGCTGGTGCTGCATGGATGGGCTCTTTCAGTGTGGTGACCAGGGGCTGGTGGTCCGTTTCGATGGTCACAGGCTTGCCGCAGATGTAATCGTTAAACTGTGAACATGCAAACACCACTGCCAACAGTTCTTTCTCAATGTGAGCATATCTAGTTTCCGTGTCAGTGAGTGTCCATGAAGCATAGGCCACAGGTTTCCCTTCCTGCAAATCTGCTGCACCGAGTCCATACTGTGAAGCATCACAGGTGTCATTGGCTTGCTGACGTCGTAGTGTGACAGAACAGGAGGGCAGAATATATGCTTCTTTGGTACTTCAAACGCATTTTGCTGCTGTTCGTGCCAGGTCCATTCTGTGTCTTTGTGTGTGAGTTGCCGCAGTGGAGCCGTCAGCTGACTGTAGTTCAGGATGAATTTTCCGAGGTAGTTGACCATCCCAAGAAATCTTTGCAGGGCTGGGACATCTGCTGTCACTGGCATTCATTGATGGCTTTTGTTTTGGAGGGGTCGGCTTTTAGACAGGGCGGCATGGTGGCGCAGTGGTTAGAGCAGTCACCTCACAGCAAGAAGGTCCTGGGTTCGAGCCCCGGGGTAGTCCAACCTTAGTAGGTCATCCCGGGTCATCCTCTGTGTGGAGTTTGCATGTTCTCCCCTTGTCTGCGTGGGTTTTCTCCGGGTGCTCCGGTTTCCTCCCACAGTCCAAAGACGTGTAGGTCAGATGAATTGGCTATACTAAATTGTCCCTAGGTGTGTGTGTGTGTGTGTGTGTGTGTGTGTGTGTGTGTGTGTGTGTGTGTGTGTGTGTGTGTGTGTGTGTGTGTGTGTGTGTGTGTGTGTGTGTGTGTGTGTGTGTTTCGGGCCTGTGATGGCCTGGCGGCCTGTCCAGGGTGTCTCCCCACCTGCTTCCCAATGACTGCTGGGATAGGCTCCAGCGACCCTGAGAGCAAGATAAGCGGTTCAGATAATGGATGGATGGATGGCTTTTAGAGCCCTCACTAGTGAAAACATGACCAACATAGCTGACCTGGTTCAGCCAGAACCTGCACTTGAGAGGATTCAGCCTCAAGTTCACCTCCCTAGCTTGGTTGAGCACTTCTCTCAAGTTGGCATCATATTCCTCCACACTTTTGCCTCCAATGATTAAGTCGTCGACTATGACTGCGCAGGGATACCCAGCGAAAATCTGCTCCATGGAGCGCTGGAACACTTGACTGGCAGAGCTGAGTCCGAATGGCATCCTTAGAAACCTGTAGCGACCAAAAGGAGTGCTAAAAGTGGTTAGCAATGAGGATGTGTGGTCAAGTGCAGTCTGCCAATAGGAGTTCTTTGCATCCAAGACAGAAAACACAGTTGCATTTGACATGTGTGCAGCCACTTCTTCTACAGTCCGCATAGGGTGATGTGGCCTTTTTGACCACCCCCCCCCCGTTTCTCCCCAATTTTATCCGGCCATTTACGCCACTCTTCTGAGCCGTCCCGGTCACTGCTCCACCCCCTCTGCCGATCCGGGGTGGGCTGCAGACTACCACATGCTTCCTCCCATACATGTGGGGTCACCAGCCGCTTCTTTTCACCTGACAGTGAGGAGTTTCACCAGGGGGACGTAGCGCGTGGGAGGATCACACTATTCCCCCCCAGTTCCCCTCCCCCCCGAATAGGTGCCACGACCGACCAGAGGAGGCGCTAGTGCAGCAGTGACCAGGACACATACCCACATCCGGCTTCCCACCCGCAGACACGGCCAATTGTGTCTGTAGGGACGCCTGACCAAGCCGGAGGCAACACAAATGTGGCCTTTTTTAAAGCTGTGTTCAAGTCTCTTAGATTGATGCATATTCTAATTTCTTGTTTGTCCTTTTTGTTAGTAGCGACCATGGATGACACCCAGTCGGTCAGCTCAGGTACAGGAGTGATGACACCCAGTTTCTCCATCCTGTTGAGTTCAGCTTTGACTGTCTTTCATGGCTACAGGAATGCAATGTGCAGGACAAACAACAGGTCTCACATCTGGGTCAAGTGTCATTGATAGATTACAGGTAGCTTTCCAAGCTCATCTGAGGAGAGGTCACTGTATTCTGTTTGAATCTGGTGGGACAGACCATCATCAGTGGGGCTTAACCGGTGAACATCTTTGCTGGATGAGACTAGCCCCATTTGTCTGCCTGCATGTAGTCCTAGCAGCGGCAAACTATCCTCCAGCACAATGTCGAATGGCAACATGTATGACTGTCCCCCTAGGTGGCACTGCAACTTAACCATACCATCCAATAGTCTTTATTTTGCTGCACCCGTACGCAACAAGATTTGTGGATTTAATGCATGCTCGTATTTGTTCTTCACTTTTTAGCTTCTCAAATGTCTCCTTTGACAAAACTTTGCATTTGGCACCTGTGTCGACTTTCGTCTCAATTGGTGGGCCATTAACTTGCACAGTAACAAAAGCATCACCATCTCCCTCTATTTGTGCATCAGTTGAATCAACACTCACTTGAAGTGATATGCCATCGACATAAAATGTCTCATCTGTAGTGCAATCATCGTGGTCAGGTTCTAGCTGATGAAGAGTCCTCCTAGGTCTCTGCCTGTTGTAGGTTTGCTGTTGTTTAGAGTTGCAGCATTTTTCAAAGTGATTCCACTTTTTGCAGGTGCGGCATTGTTGGCCAAAAGCTGGGCATTTGTCTCTCCTTGCTGCATGAGTGCCACCACAGTTGTTGCAGTTAGAAATGCAGTGTGTCCCTGTTTTGTCAGAGTGACCCTTTACTTTTACGTCATGCTTTTGTTTTCTCGTGAGCTTAACCTGGACTGGATCAACATTTGTGACTGAGTGCTGTGGAGAAGCCAGTGTTTTGTTGTGCTCTTCAGTCATTTCATGAATTTGACAGATGGAGGTAGCTTTAGTCAGAGTGAAACCACTATTACGCAGGAGCACCTTTCTCAGATTGTCATCACTGATACCACAGACCAGTCAGTCTATAAATTCTTCTTATCTCCAAAGTTACAGCTTTTCGCTTTGATCCTTAAATCACAGACATATGATTCAGTTGTCTCGCCAGTTTTCTGATTCCGTGTGTTGAATTTGTGTCTTTCCATGGTAACATTGGTTTGTGGGTTACACATCTCCCGAAATTTCCTCTAGAGACATTCGGGGTCCTCCTTGGAATCTGCTAGGGCGAGGATTTGTCCTCCCTCGCCGGGCTCCCTCGCCTCCCCCGCATACACAAAAGATCGTTCACGTTCTATGGCTTCCGATCCTGCCAGACTGAGGAGAATGCATGTATGTGTGCGAGCCGGCTTGTCAGACTGTGCTGGCACGATGAAAATGTCACATTCTTGTTCGAAGATACGTCAGTTCTCGGCGATGTTACCGTCAAAAACGAGAGGGTCGGGCCGTCCGCCATGTTTAGTTGCGCCGCCTGGCAGGCCTGGTTGTCCTCGCTTGAGAAAAAGAAAAAACAA
This sequence comes from Lampris incognitus, assembly GCF_029633865.1. NCBI lineage: Eukaryota > Metazoa > Chordata > Actinopteri > Lampriformes > Lampridae > Lampris > Lampris incognitus. The sequence continues at coordinate 149,331,105 of NC_079212.1, read as the reverse complement.
ATCTTGGTTGAAAAAGCACAGTCCGTGCAACAGGTCCGGAACAGGTCTTCAATATAGACCACCGTGAACAGAGTGACTGGTCTACAGTGGGGATACCTGCAGTCAGCTGAGACTGACGAAGTCCCTTAGATGGTGAAGAAACATTTCTCCCACTACACCTTGTGTCCAGAGGAACTGGTTCAACTTTCTGGGAAGTTCGTGCGACGTTTTTATGGAAATCTGTAGGAACGTCTGTACGAAGTCTATGAATTTTGCATGGACGTTTCTATGAAGTCTTTAAGGAAGTCTGAATGAGTCTCTGCGGATTTGATGAATTATAGAACGGGGCGGGCCAAGCCACTCCAGTCTTCACCTGAATGCAGCGGTTAAATTTTAATCTGGACATTTATATTCAGCCATTGTGAAAACATAAACCATGTGAGCCCAGTCCACCACATCTCGTTGTTAGCACATGGACTGTGGTTGGATCAATACAGGCTGTCAGTCATTGCCTCGGGCCGATCAAAGCCAAGCATGTGACTTAACAAACCAGTCAATGATCGAACTGGGTCAAAGTTAGGACAACCAATGTCACAGCCCAGACAGACAGACAGACAGACAGATAGACAGATGGGCAGAAGGGCAGACAGGCAGAAAGCTGAGTGTGATGGGATCTTGTAATCTGATAAATTGTAACATTTATTTAATTAACTAAATAGCACATCTGTGAACCACAGGGGCTCAGTAAGACCTGAGTCAGCCTGTAACTGGCCGGCCACACTGTCTCCATGTAACCAGGCCACTTTAGCATGAAAGAAGCCTTCTTTATGACGCTGTTACCTGCCAAAATATCACTTAGCTGTGGCTGTGTTCTTTTGTGTTTTGTGTGAATTCTAAATTTAATGAAAATGCCAAACTATTGAAAATAAACTAAATATTGCAAAAGGTTTATACACTTACATGAGAAGAACAAGTTGGCGTATAAATAAAAACAAAACTTAAAAAAGCAAGAGAATTTTCAAATGGTTGTCAGCACATCCATTTTCTCCTTCATGTTTTAATTACGGAGCTCTGTTTATGTAGTTGCTTTTTTTAATGTTTTCAACCAGCGAGTGGAAACTCCAATCTCCATTTGAACTTTTTAAAGTTCTTCTTAAATTGGCTCATCATTTGGAAAGAGATTGACTTGCATCCAAAAAAGTAAATGAAATTATTATCGACTGTAAAGTATTTTTGTTTTGTTTTGTTAATCACCCTGCTAACTACCCTCAAGCTTTATTCAGCAGACCACCAGTTAACTTTATCGAGGTCACTTAGAGTTAATAAGCTTAACTCGAAATTTTGAAAAATTAGCTTACTCACTTATCAGAGTAACTTCAGTATTCAGTTGACGGTTGCTTACTAGTTAGCTAACTAGCAGTCTGCGGTTAGCTAACATTAACTACCCACCTTCAGAATTTACATCTTTGTCAGAGATCCCGGCGAAGATTCCCGCCAGGCTGGTTTTGCCCACGCCATGGTCGCCTAGCAACACCACACGGTACACACAATCGGCATCACTCTGAGAGTCGTCATCGGAGTCAGAGCTCCACTGGGCGCGGTAGTGGAGCGACTTGTCCCCGGGGTGGTATGATGCTGACTGGCCCAGAAGGGCATGGCTGCGCAGGGTCCCCAGTCCCTCTTCACGCTGGTGAGAGTCCCCTGTCCCAGGGGAGGTCTGGCAGTAGTGGGAGGAGGGTAGAGGGGTGCTAGCTCGACGCCGTAGAGGCTCTTTCTCTCTCTGGGTGTTGAGGGTCATGTTGATATGGTAACAGCATCAGACAGTCATGTTAGTATAGTTGCAGTGTAATGGTTCCAGGCGTAATGTTGCTATGGTAACAGTGTCAGGGTGTCGGACGTCTTGATGCTATGGTAACAGTGTCATATGTTGAAGGGCGTGTCACTATGGTAACAGCGTCAGGGTGTTGGAGATCATGTTGCTATGATAATAGCATGAATGCCATGACGTAACAGTAACAGGAGCTGGTGGAGACAAAAGGAGAAAGAGTTAAGAGGCAAATTTAGCTAGTTTCATTTTATTTAATTTTAGTTTTAATTATGCTGGGAAGAGCTGAGTTACGTTTAGTAAGGCTTTACTTCATTTAGCTTTGTTTTAAGCTCAGCTCAGCTTAGTTTGGTTCAGGTTTTTAGTTTATCATAGGTTTAATTACGTTTTACTTTATTTACTTTTGTTAAACTCAGTTCTGCTTAGTTTCGTTAGTTTTAGTTTCACTTTCATTTTAATTATGTTACATTGAGTTTACTTAAATTTTCCCTAGTTTTTAATCATTTATTTGTGTATGGGGGCTTGGGTTAACTTAGCATAGCTTAGCGGAGCACTGGGTTAACATACACTATATGGACAAAAGTATTGGGGCACACCTCTTAATCAGTAAATTCAGGTGTTTCATTGCCACAGGTGTATAAAATCAAGCAGCTAGCCATGCAGTCTGCATTTACAAACATTTGTGAAAGAATGGGTCGTTCTGAAGCGCTCAGTGAATTCAAACGTGGTACTGTCATAGGATGCCACCTTTGAAACAAGTCAGTTCGTGAAATTTCTTCCCTGCTGAATATTCCACGGTCAGCTGTCAGTGGTATTATTGAAAAGTGGAAGCGTTTAGGAACAACAGCAACTCAGCCACAAAGTGGCAGACTACGTAAAGTCACACAGCGGGGTCAACGAGTGCTGAGGCGCATAGTGCATAAAAGTCGCCAACGCTCTGTTGACTCCATAACTGCAGAATTCCAAACTTCCTCTGGCATTAACATCAGCACAAAAACTGTGCGCCGGGAGCTTCATGGAATGGTTATCCACAGGAGCTGAATCAAGTGCAACTGGACTTGGTATCAAGCCCAGTTGCACTTGATTCAACTCCTGTGGATAACCATGACCTGGATGAATGAGAACATTCAGACATTCATGGAATGGATTTCCATGGCCGAGCAGCTGCATGCAAGCCTTACATCACCGAGCACAATGCCAAGCGTCAGATGGAGTGGTGTAAAGCACGCTGCCACTGGACTCTGGAGCAGTGCAAACGTGTCCTGTGGTGTGACGAATCACGCTTCTCTGTCTGGCAGTCTGACGGATGAGTCTGGGTTTGGTGCGTGCCAGGAGAACATTACCTGCCTGACTGCATTGTGCCAATTGTACAGTTTGGTGGAGGAGGGATAATGGTAGGGGGTTGTTTTTCGGGGGTTGGGCTCGGCCCCTTGGTTCCAGTGAAGGGAAATCTTAACTATTCAGCATGCCAAGACGTTTTGGACAATTCTATGCTTCCAACTTTGTGGGAACAGTTTGGGGAGGGCCCTTTTCTGTTCCAGCATGACTGTGCCCCAGTGCACAAAGCAAGGTCCATTAAGACATGGTTGGGTGAGTTTGGTGTGGAAGAATTTGACTGGCCCGCACAGAGCCCTGACCTCAACCCCATCGAACACCTTTGGGATGAACTAGAGATTGCGAGCCAGGTCTTCTCGTCCAACATCAGTGCCTGACCTCACAAATGCTCTTCTGGATGAATGGGCAAAAAAATTCCCACAGACACATTCCAAAATCTTGTGGAAAGCCTTCCCAGAAGAGTGGAAGCTGTTATAGCTGCAAAGGGGAACCAACTCCATATTAATGCTTATGGATTTAGAATTGGATGTCATAAAAACTCCTGTAGGTGTAATGGCCAGCTGTGTCAATACTTTTGTTCATATAGTGTAGCGCTGGGTTAACATAGCATAGCTTAGCATAGTGCTGAGTTAACATAGCATAGTTTAGCATAGCGCTGGGTTAGCATAGCATAGCTTAGCATAGCGTTGGGTTGGGGAAGCCTTAATCCCTAGACTAGTAGCCACATGTTAAATATTCACGACTGACAGCATTCTCCTGCCTGTCTGACGTGTCTGTCTGATACACAGCACATGATAACTCTGGTTTTTAGTGAAGTTCTTCTGGAAAACTATTCATCTTGCTGATTTGAGGGCAAGTTAGACTGATTGGTTGAATAAACTCTAATTTGTTGTTTGATTTGATCCCAAATGGATATTTTACATAGTTTCCTATCACCTCTCACTACCAGATAAACAAACCTTTCACCTTTCACTATCACATAAACAAAACGACAAGCAGCTAAACAGTACGGACGAGTAAGTTCACAACAGTCCACCAATAAACTTCACCAGCAGAATATGACTCATCACCAGCAGAATATGATTTCATTCAGTAAATTCATGATTTTTTTAATGAAACAACTGATTTTCCTGAGATCTTTGATTTTTCTGTTATTCAATCACAATGTGATTCTGCTGTGATGGCAAAGTTCCTCACACTGAACTGATTCCTATTGTGTTAAGCCACAGGAACCAACCCCTGCTAGCTAGCTAGACAGACAGACAGACAAATAGATAGACAGACAGACAGACAGACAGACAGACAGACAGATAGATAGATAGATAGATAGATAGATAGATAGATAGATAGATAGATAGATAGATAGATAGATAGATAGATAGATAGATAGATAGATAGATAGATAGATAGATAGATAGATAGATAGATAGATAGATAGATAGATAGATAGATAGATAGATAGATAGATAGATGTACACTTACCACAGAACCCATGAGTGTTGTTTATTCCAGTCCAGCTGACATCCAGAACTTAACAGAAGTGAACAAAACTGAAATGAAAAAGAAAAGAGCTGATGGACTGATAGAATGACTGGATACTGGAGAAGTGTGTCTCTCTTCTCTCAGTTTCTCACATTAAAACAGGCATGAAGCCAAGTAACGGCTGACTGTTTGTCGGGTTTGTTCTTCCCTCAGAGGCGTGCGCGCTGTAACTCGACCCCACTGTCACAGTGACCCGCCTGACAAAGTTCCACACCGCTTTAAAAATTCACTAGCAGAATCACTGGCTTATCTCCCCCCCCCCCCTTTCCGTCTCTCTCTCTCTCTCTCTCCCTCACTCTCTGTCTCTCTCTCGCTGTCTCTCCCTGTCTCTCTCTCCCCCATCTCTCTCTCTCTCTTCCTCCTCTGTCTCTCTCTCGCCCTCTTTCCCTCTCTGTCTCTCTCTCTCACTGTCGCTCCCTGTCTCTCTCTCTCTCTCTCCCCCCTACCTCTCTCTCCCTGTCTCTCTCTCCCCCATCTCTCTCTCTCTCTTCCTCCTCTGTCTCTCTCTCCCCCTCTTTCCCTCTCTGTCTCTCTCCCTCCCTCTCTGTGTCTCTCTCTCTCACTGTCGCTCCCTGTCTCTCTCTCTCTCTCCCCCCTACCTCTCTCTCTCTCTGTCTCTCTCTCCCTCTCAAATTCAAATTCAAACTGCTTTATTGGCATGACCATAACAAACTACAGTATTGCCAGAGCATTGTACAAATAACGAATGTTAACAAGTACTATACACAGAAAGAAGACAATAATACATACATATATAACACATGAATAAAAAGAAGGCGAGTTAAAACTGAGGCCTGATGTAGATCAGCAGGTCATTCTGATTCCTTCATGTGGTGGCAGGCAGAGATTAACTGTCCTGCCAGAACACAACTTTCTTTCATTTCCCCCAGTATAATTTTTAGTTTTTCCTTATCTGATTTCATAAATTGTGGGTGTTTATTGCTGAATTTTGGGTAAAAACTTGTTCCCTGATAAGTGGAAATGCTGGGCACTGTGTGAGAAAGTGCTGCTCTGTCTCTACAGCAGTTCCTCCACACTGTTGGCACCGACGCTCCTCTTTTGGCAGCCATGTTTTCTTACATCTGCCTGTTTCTATGGCCAGGCTATGAGTCTCAGTCTGTGCTGTGTTACCATGTGTCTGTGTTTCTATGGCCAGGCTATGAGTCTCAGTCTGTACTGTGTTACCATGTGTCTGTGTTTCTATGGCCAGGCTATGAGTCTCAGTCTGTGCTGTGTTACCATGTGTCTGTGTCTCTATGGCCAGGCTATGAGTCTAAGTCTGTACTGTATTACCATGTGTCTGTGTCTCTATGGCCAGGCTATGAGCCTCAGTCTGTACTGTGTTACCATGTGTCTGTGTTTCTATGGCCAGGCTATGAGCCTCAGTCTGTACTGTGTTACCATGTGTCTGTGTTTCTATGGCCAGGCTATGAGCCTCAGTCTGTACTGTGTTACCATGTGTCTGTGTTTCTATGGCCAGGCTATGAGTCTCAGTCTGTGCTGTGTTACCATGTGTCTGTGTTTCTATGGCCAGGCTATGAGTCTCAGTCTGTACTGTGTTACCATGTGTCTGTGTTTCTATGGCCAGGCTATGAGTCTCAGTCTGTGCTGTGTTACCATGTGTCTGTGTCTCTATGGCCAGGCTATGAGTCTAAGTCTGTACTGTATTACCATGTGTCTGTGTCTCTATGGCCAGGCTATGAGCCTCAGTCTGTACTGTGTTACCATGTGTCTGTGTTTCTATGGCCAGGCTATGAGCCTCAGTCTGTACTGTGTTACCATGTGTCTGTGTTTCTATGGCCAGGCTATGAGTCTCAGTCTGTACTGTGTTACCATGTGTCTGTGTTTCTATGGCCAGGCTATGAGTCTCAGTCTGTACTGTGTTACCATGTGTCTGTGTCTCTATGGCCAGGCTATGAGTCTCAGTCTGTACTGTGTTACCATGTGTCTGTGTTTCTATGGCCAGGCTATGAGCCTCAGTCTGTACTGTGTTAACGTGTGTCTGTGTTTCTATGGTCAGGCTATGAGTCTCAGTCTGTACTGTGTTACCATGTGTCTTTGTTTCTATGACCAGGCTATGAGTCTCAGTCTGTACTGTGTTACCATGTGTCTGTGTTTCTATGGCCAGGCTATGAGTCTCAGTCTGTACTGTGTTACCATGTGTCTGTGTCTCTATGGCCAGGCTATGAGTCTCAGTCTGTACTGTGTTACCATGTGTCTGTGTTTCTATGGCCAGGCTATGAGCCTCAGTCTGTACTGTGTTAACGTGTGTCTGTGTTTCTATGGTCAGGCTATGAGTCTCAGTCTGTACTGTGTTACCATGTGTCTGTGTTTCTATGGCCAGGCTATGAGTCTCAGTCTGTACTGTGTTACCATGTGTCTGTGTTTCTATGGTCAGGCTATGAGTCTCAGTCTGTACTGTGTTACCATGTGTCTGTGTTTCTATGGCCAGGCTATGAGCCTCGGTCTGTACTGTGTTACCATGTGTCTGTGTCTCTATGGCCAGGCTATGAGTCTCAGTCTGTACTGTGTTACCATGTGTCTGTGTTTCTATGGCCAGGCTATGAGTCTCAGTCTGTACTGTGTTACCATGTGTCTGTGTTTCTATGGCCAGGCTATGAGCCTCAGTCTGTACTGTGTTAACGTGTGTCTGTGTTTCTATGGTCAGGCTATGAGCCTCGGTCTGTACTGTGTTACCATGTGTCTGTGTCTCTATGGCCAGGCTATGAGTCTCAGTCTGTACTGTGTTACCATGTGTCTGTGTTTCTATGGCCAGGCTATGAGTCTCAGTCTGTACTGTGTTACCATGTGTCTGTGTTTCTATGGCCAGGCTATGAGTCTCAGTCTGTACTGTGTTACCATGTGTCTGTGTCTCTATGGCCAGGCTATGAGTCTCAGTCTGTACTGTGTTACCATGTGTCTGTGTCTCTATGGCCAGGCTATGAGCCTCAGTCTGTACTGTGTTACCATGTGTCTGTGTTTCTATGGCCAGGCTATGAGTCTCAGTCTGTACTGTGTTACCATGTGTCTGTGTTTCTATGGCCAGGCTATGAGTCTCAGTCTGTACTGTGTTACCATGTGTCTGTGTCTCTATGGCCAGGCTATGAGCCTCAGTCTGTACTGTGTTACCATGTGTCTGTGTCTCTATGGCCAGGCTATGAGTCTCAGTCTGTACTGTGTTACCATGTGTCTGTGTCTCTATGGCCAGGCTATGAGTCTCAGTCTGTACTGTGTTCACATATGTCTGTTTAACATCAGTCACTGTGCTCAGGTAGGTTGCCACCGTGTTCTGTCTCTTTAGAGCCAGATAGCTTTGCATTTTACTTTGTGTGTATGATTTTGTGTTCCAATAGGTGAGGTACTTTTGTTTCTGTTGTGTTATAATTTGGTTGACTCAGATAGTCCTGGGGTCAGACTGGTCCTGAGGCAGAACACTGCTTGGACTGGAACGGAGCATCAGGACCAGCTGAGTAAGGTGACCTTCGTCTTTGCTCTCATCTCGTGGCTCTGCAGGGTTTTGTGGTGCGAGGAGTGGGGGTCACTTTCTTTTAAATGAAGCCAATATTTAATTGGTCATTTTTGGATCTTCAGTAATAATGGAAATTGGCCCAATTCAGCTCTGCAGGCATTATTAGTTGTGTCCTGTGCACCTGCAGGATGCTTTTACAAAATTCAGTGTGTGCATTTTCAATTGGATGTTTTGCCCATTGTCCACATTTAGGTTTGTTTGCGGGCCCCACACTTCACTTCCATAGAGCAGAATGGGTTGTATAATTGATTGAAGTTATTTGAGCCAAATTAAGATTGGAATCTGAATGTGACTTTGCCTTTTGATTGCATAAAATGCCCTGCGTGCTTTCTCTCCCAGTTCCTTGACTGCTGGGTTGAAATTTCCAGTGGAACTTATTTTCAAGCCGAAATAATTATATTCCAAACAGTTTTCAATGGCATGTGTTCCAATTGTAAAGTGATATTTGTTTCCCTGACATCTGGATCGTTTTTTGAAATATAATTGTTTTGGTCTTTTTAACCCAGCCACTGAGGATGCACAAGCCAGTGCATCCTTAGTGCCGGTCCCAAGCCCGGACAAATGGGGAGGGTTGCGTCAGGAAGGGCATCCGGCATAAAATCTTTGCCAAATCAAATATGCGGATCATAAATACCGCCACCGGTACTGTTAACCAGCAGGGTGTCGGTGGAAACTATGCTACTGTTGGGCGAAGGAGAAGGAGAGGAGGAAAGCATGTCCAGAGGCAGCTAGAGAGGAGGAAGGGTAGGCATGTGGAGGTGAGAGTTGGAACTTTGAATGTTGGCACTATGACTGGTAAAGGGAGAGACCTGGCTGACATGATGGAAAGAAGAAAGGTAGGCATACTGTGTGTGCAAGAGACCAGGTGGAAGGGGAGTAAGGCCAGGAGTATCGGAGGTGGGTTCAAACTCTTCTACCATGGTGTGAATGGGAGGAGAAATGGGGTAGGGGTAATTCTGAAGGAAGAGTATGTCAAGAGCGTGCTGGAGGTGAAGAGAGTGTCAGACAGAGTGATGAGTATGAAGCTGGAAATTGAAGGTTTATTGCTGAATGTTATCAGCGCATATGCCCCGCAAGTTGGGTGTGAGATGGATGAAAAAGAAGAATTCTGGAATGAGTTGGACGACATGGTGGAGAGGGTACCCAAGGAGGAGAGAGTGGTGATTGGAGCGGACTTCAATGGACATGTTGGTGAAGGGAACAGAGGTGATGAGGAGGTGATGGGAAAGTATGGAGTCAAGAAGAGAAATGTGGAAGGACAGATGGTGGTCGATTTTGCGAAAAGGATGGAAATGGCTGTGGTGAATACATATTTCAAGAAGAGGGAGGAACACAGGGTGACGTGCAAGAGTGGAGGAAAGTGCACACAGGTGGACTATATCTTATGTAGAAGGCACCATCTAAAAGGGATTGGAGACTGCAAGGTGGTGACAGGGGAGAGCGTAGCCAGGCAGCATCGGATGGTGGTCTGTAGGATGACTTTGGAGACCAAGAAGAGGAAGCGAGTGAAGACACAGCCGAAGATCAAATGGTGGAAGTTGAAGAAGGAAGACTGTTGTGTGGAGTTCAGGCAGGAGTTAAGACAGGCACTGGGTGGTAGTGAAGAGTTGCCAGATGGCTGGAAAACCACTGCAGAAATAGTGAGGGAGACAGCTAGGAAGGTACTTGGTGTGTCATCAGGACAGAGGAAGGAAGACAAGGAGACTTGGTGGTGGAATGAGGAAGTACAGCAAATTATACAGAGGAAAAGGTTGGCAAAGAAGAAGTGGGATAGTCAGAGAGATGAAGAAAGTAGACAGGAGTACAAGGAGATGCAGCGTAAAGCAAAGAGAGAGGTGGCAAAGGCAAAGGAAAAGGCGTATGGTGAGTTGTATGACAGATTAGACACTAAGGAAGGAGAAAAGGACTTGTACCGATTGGCTAGACAGAGGGACCAAGCTGCAAAGGATGTGCAGCAAGTTAGGGCGATCAAGGATAGAGATGGAAATGTGCTGACAAGCGAGGAGAGTGTGCTAAGAAGGTGGAAGGAATACTTTGAGGGGCTGATGAATGAAGAAAATGAGAGAGAGAGAAGGTTGGATGATGTAGGGATAGTGAATCAGGAAGTTCAGCGGATTAGCAAGGAGGAAGTGAGGGCAGCTATGAAGAGGATGAAGAATGGAAAGGCAGTTGGTCCTGATGACATACCTGTGGAGGCATGGAGATGTTTAGGAGAGATGGCAGTGGAGTTTCTAACTAGATTGTTTAACACAATCCTGGAAAGTGAGAGGATGCCTGAGGAGTGGAGAAGAAGCATACTGGTACCGATTTTCAAGAACAAGGGCGATGTGCAGAACTGTAACAACTACAGAGGTATAAAGTTGATCAGCCACAGCATGAAGATTTGGGAAAGAGTAATAGAAGCTAGGTTAAGAGGAGAGGTGACGATCAGCGAGCAGCAGTATGGTTTCATGCCACGAAAGAGCACCACAGATGCGATGTTTGCTTTGAGAATGTTGATTGAGAAGTATAGAGAAGGCCAGAAAGAGTTGCATTGTGTCTTTGTAGATTTAGAGAAAGCTTATGACAGAGTACCGAGAGAGGAGGTGTGGTATTGTATGAGGAAGTCAGGAGTTGCAGAGAAGTATATAGGAGTGGTGCAGGATACATATGAGGGAAGTGTGACAATGGTGAGGTGTGCGGTTGGAATGACGGATGGGTTCAAGGTGGAGGTGGGATTACATCAAGGATCGGCTCTTAGCCCTTTCTTGTTTGCAATGGTGATGGACAGGTTGACGGACAAGATCAGGCAGGAGTCTCCATGGACGATGATGTTCGCGGATGACATTGTGATCTGTAGTGAGAGTAGGGTGCAGGTTGAGGAGAGCCTGGAGAGGTGGAGGTATGCACTAGAGAGAAGAGGAATGAAAGTCAGTAGGAGCAAGACGGAATACCTATGCGTGAACGAGAGAGAGGACAGTGGAATGGTCAGGATGCAAGGAGTGGAGGTGACAAAGACATCCGAGTTTAAATACTTGGGGTCAACTGTCCAAAGTAACGGGGAGTGCAGTAGAGAGGTGAAAAAGAGAGTGCATGCAGGTTGGAGTGGGTGGAGAAGTGTGTCAGGAGTGATTTGCGACAGAAGGGTACCAGCAAGAGTTAAAGGGAAAGTTTACAAGATGGTTGTGAGACCAGCTATGTTATATGGTTTGGAGACAGTGGCACTGACGAAAAGACAGGAGGCGGAGCTGGAGGTGGCAGAGTTGAAGATGCTAAGATTTTCACTGGGAGTAACGAAGAAGGACAGGATTAGGAACGATTATATTAGAGGGACCGCTCAGGTTGGACGGTTTGGAGACAAAGCAAGAGAGGCAAGATTGAGATGGCTTGGACATGTGTGGAGGAGAGATGCTGAGTATATTGGGAGAAGGATGCTGAATATGGAGCTGCCAGGGAAGAGGAGAAGAGGAAGGCCAAAGAGGAGGTTTATGGATGTGGTGAGGGAAGACATGCAGGTGGCTGGTGTGACAGAGGAAGACGCAGAAGACAGGAAGAAATGGAAACGGATTCAGATCCGACTATGGCCGGACTCGACGAAGCAGCGATCATTGGCAACGCTGTCTTCGGGAGGGGGGCGGAGTCGGCTTGTGTTCGTCACGTGAATGCGTCTCTGTGTGTGTCGGAAAAACAGTGGTTCGGCTTGGAGTCGCCTTGTCACGAAAGTGGCGAGGCGGTCTCCTTCGAGACTGCCGGCCGGAGAGATGCAGTTGGCGAACGCATACAGTGCGAGGGTGGGTGTTTGAATTAAAATAGGGATCGATTGGCCACTAAATTGGGAGAAAAAGGGAAAAATCAGAAATAAATTTAGAAAAAAAAAAAAAAAGAAATGGAAACGGATGATCCGCTGTGGCGACCCCTAACGGGAGCAGCCGAAAGTAGTAGTAGTAATTGTTTTGGTCTTTTTGATGTTAATTGCCAGGGTCCAGGTCTGACAGTAACATTCAAGTCTGTCCAAACTCTGTTGTAGTTCATCTTTTGTTGGATTTAACAGTATTAAATCATCTGCGTACAGCAGGAATTTGATCTCAGCGTTATGAAGTGTAAGACCAGGTGCTGTGGACTGTTCCAACATGGTGGTCAATTCATTAATATAAATGTTGAACAGGGTAGGTGATAAACAGCAACCTTGTCTCACCCCACACATTCTTGAGAAATAAAGGATGTTCCAATCTTGATGCTGCACATGTTGTTTGCACACATAGGTTTTAGTAAGTCACATGTTTTACCCCCTACGCCACTTTGAAGTAGTTTGCAACATATACCAATGTGCCATATTGAATCAAATGCTTTTTTGAAGTCAATGAAACATTCTTATTTTAATAAACATATTTGTCGACCAGGTTGTGTAGGGTGTAAATATGGTCTGATGTGAGATGATTTCGTAGGAATCCAATTTGACCTTTGCTCAGGACATTGTTTCGTAAGGAAGTGTATGAGCCAAGAATTTATAATGTTGTGGAAGACCTTCCCCAGATTATGTTCACACAAATGCCTCTGTAATTATCTCATATCATCTCATCATCAGCCGCTTCTCCGGGGTCAGGTCGTGGTGGCAGCAAGCTAAGAAGGGCACTCCAGACGTCCCTCTACCCAGTAACGCCCTCCAGCACCTCCTGGGGGATCCCAAGACGTTCCCAGGCCAGATTGAACATGTAGTCCCTCCAGCAAGTTCTGGGTCTACCCCGGGGTCTCCCCCCAGCTGGACTTGCCCGGAAAACTTCCAAAGGAAGGTGACAAGGAGACATCCTAATCAGATGCCCGAACCACCTCAACTTTTGATGTGAAGAAGAAGCAGCGTTCTACTCTTGATGCTGCACCAATCCGCCTGTCAATCTCCCACTCCATCCTACCCTCACTCGTGAACAAGACCCCGAGATACTTGAACTCCTTCACTTGAGGCAACAACCCAGTGTGAATTTTAACTCCAGGAGTGATTCTGAATTGCTGGTTCATCTGGAATAGAGTATCATCTTTCTTGTTTAACAAGTTGCTATTAGTCTTATTCCAGCTGCTTGAGTATTAGTCCTTTTCTCTATAGATCTGCTGCTGGTTCCTAGTGGGAACTAGTCGGATCTTATTCTTGCTGTAGCTGTCTTATTCTAGCTGTAGCTGTTTTTCACCTAGTGTGTCTTTAAATATTTCTTGTTGCCTAGCTGTTTTGACTTAGTTATCCTTTTAGCTTATAAATACGTATATTCTTTGGTAACTTGCTGTTTTCAGTTTTAATAGTTTTGTGTGAGGTTTGATAGTTTTACATAAGTGACCATGTTTCTCAATTATTAACATGCTGTGTGGTCTGTAACACATTACAAACCATACTACCATTAGTAAACGAACAGATCTAGCATTCAAGTCAAAGTCCAACATCAGGCTGTAACGTTATTAGGCTATAGCTGACGACAACAGATGATCTGAAGAATACATAGCCTAGCTCAGTATACAGTCTAGCTAACCAAACATGTAGCTCGTACACACAGAGAATAAGGCTCATAACAAGTACATCCATAACGGGCCCGATAGGCTAGCATCCATAAGACATTCATAACGTGTCCCGAGCCACCTAGCTAAATACTGTGACGAGAGGAGGCTAACGGCTCTGTTGCTAGCGGACTCTTACAACTAATCCAAACAACGTACAATAGGCTAACGTTATCTCAGCAAATAACAAGTCAGTGTTGTGCACTAAGGACAAGGGGGGACTTACATATCCTCATGGACGCACACATGCACAGATCAAAATACAAACTCCAACTTAGATTGTCTTCTCGTAATATTAGGCTGGAAACGTAAGGTTGCTAGGCTAGCAGCAAACTTTCTCCTCGTCTCTGTTGGGAGGTTAGCCCCAGAAGGAGTCTGGTCTTGGGGGCGGGGCCAAGATCTGTCAATCATCAGCTTTGTGAATGGAGCCTTTCTAACAGCCACCCCCAAATGTATAAAGTACATTTGCTACACCGAAAGGTGACAATAGTCTACAAAGGAGGGGTTGAGGCACTCGGGTTCTGCTCCTCTTCACTATCTGGAATGGCTGGCAAGACAACCAGTCGGGCTAGTGGTCTGGTGTAGACACAGTCCTTGATCCTCACATCGGCTGACCTGACGTGACCGTCAGCACTCTTGTGTAATTTGATGACATGCCCAGTGGGCCAAAGGGCTCGTGGCAGATGCGGATCGACCAGCATCACTACAGAATCTTCAGTGAGGTCGACTGGAGTGGAGTGCCACTGCTGGCGGGTTTGCAGGCCAGGAAGATAGTTCCTGATGAAACTAGACCAGAACTGGTCTGCTAAGACCTGAGAGTTCCTCCAGTGGCGCCGATTGATGAGTTCTGTCTCGGGATAGACGATCTGAGGTAGAGATCCGTCAGGCCGCCCCATCAATAGGACGTTGAGTGTAATGGGGTCAAGGTGAGACTGGAAGAGACATAGCCCAGTGGCTTCGAGTTGAGGATCCCTTCCACTTCCAGAAGAACGATCCGAAGTACTCCTCCGATCTTCTGCTTAGCAAGCTGTCATTGTAGCTTAGGAGACAGCTCGGCGACGGACTGACGTCGTTCCCTCTCTCATCCCCGGAAGTTTGTTCCCTGATCAGAGAACAGCTCTGCTGGTGTCCCCCGTCAGGCAATGAATTGCCTGAGGGCCATCAGGAAGGAGTCGGCATCGATGTTGGCCAGGAGGTCCAAGTGTACACCTCGGGTGGGGAGACATTAGAAGATTATACCCCATCCTTTCTCGTTGCGTCGTCCCACCTTAACGTGGAATGGTCCAAAGCAGTCCATTCCCGTGGAGTGGAATGCAGGCTTAAAGAGACGCAAACAAGCAGGGGGCAAGTCCGCCATCTTGGGGACAGCTGGTCGGGCCTTCCAACGTCGGCATTCAGTGCAGGTGTGTTGGTAACTGCGGATAGCTTCACGCCCGCGCAGGATCCAGAAGCTCAGCGAAGCTCGACAAAGCTCAGCAAACACTCTCTCTGGGCCAGGATGGTTCAGCCGGCTGTCGATATCCTGGATCAGGAGTTTGGTGGATGGGTGACTAGGGTCTAGGACAATAAGGTGCACAGTTGCCTGGTCCAAATCTTCTGCTCGACGGAGTCTGCCTCCGACATGGATGAGCTCGCTGGCTTAATCAAAGTTGGGGGCCAAGGTAAGTAGTCGGCTACTAGAGGGAATGGGTTTGCCTGCCTTCAGAAGTCGGAGCTCCTCTGGGAAGCTATCCTGCTGGCCTCTCTTGAAGATGAGTGTCTCTGCGTTGCGGTAATCTTCAGCAGTGGGGTCAACACTCTAATCTGCCGCCCCGTGCAGCACCTGTGCTGTAGCTTCTAGGAGCTCCTTCCAGGTGTTACACCGACTCACATCGGTTAACGGTGTACTGGACACAGTTGAGGTGACACCACAGAAGGTGGACTTGCGGAGCTCAGAGACATGCTCATCAGGTTCACCGGCAGGCTTCACAGGCCAACTGTCTGGAGGGTGCAGGAGGAATGGGGGTCCTTGGCTCCATTTGTTAGGCTCCACCAGCTCTTTCAGGGTCTTGCCTCTTGTGATGTTATCCGCAGGATTCCTCGCTGAGTCCACATAACGCCATTTATGAAGATCTGTAAGCTCTTGAATTTCTGCGACTCTGGTGCCAACGAATACCTTGTAGCGACAGGACTCGGACTGTAGCCAACTCAGCACTGTGATGGAGTCCCTCCACAGGATGGTCTGGTGGTCGATCTTCAGGGTAAGCTCCCGTTGTATGAGGTTCGACAGCAGAGCTGCAGTCACGGCTGCACAAAGCTCCAATCTGGGCATGGAGTGTAGTCATTTGGGCGCGACTCTGGATTGGGCCTTCAGGATGGACAGGTGGACATCATCCTGACTGTTAACTGTCCTTAGGTATGCCACTGAGCCATATGCCTGTTCGGATGCATCGCAGAACACGTGTACCTCTCGGGTGATGCCTGGTTGGTCCACTCCGGGGCTTAGCTTCGTTACTGCACCAGCTTGGATTAGCTTCTGCATGTCTGCACTGTAGGCCTCAGATTGCTCTGGGTTCTTGGGAAGTCGTCTGTCGGTACTTCTCAGATTCGGCATGACTGGTTCCTTGGGGGCTTGTAGGCAGGGCATGACTTTCTTTCGAAGCAGGGGAGTGGCATAGCGTACTGTTGTGTTTATGTCTTAATACTTGAAACCAGATCATTACAATATTCACTGAATTGAATCAAAACGAACGACAAACGCATACTCGCATTTCAATATTTTACTGAATGAATTCTCTTGTTACAATCCAAACGCAATACATGACATCCCTTTTTTCCTTGAAGATCTACAGACATCTTACAAACCTGTGTCTGATAATTGAATTCTGTAATAATTTTGCATCCAAACATCTTACAAACCTGTGTCTGACAATAAAACTAAAAAATCCTCAATCCTCACGTCACCCATGCCCTTACTTTACTGTGATGTCCTCAACCCCTTGTGTGTCGTCCTGGTCATGGCTTGTCTCCTCCAGTCCATTAAAGGGAGTGGTAAACTTATCCACTTTGTCTTGCCTTACAAGCACGGTGTCACCGACGTTTATCTCTGAGTGCTGTGCTCTCCGGCGTTCATCTGTGTACAGTTGGATTTACCCTTCCCGGTCCCGATCACGCACTTGCATGTCTGTACGTGACTCTGTGAGATCTGGCAGTTTTCCTCTCACTTTACGATTAAAGAGCAATTCTGCTGGACTCTTCCCTGTCATGGTAGGGTCGATGCTTCTGTATACAGTCACATATTTTCTCAGCTCCCTTTTCCAGTCCAGTCCTTCTGAATGAGCAATCCTGATTCTCTTCATTAGTGATGCATTCTGGCGCTCGACCTCTCCATTGGCCTGAGCCCATTTAGCTGTTGTCTTCAGATGTGTGATGCCGTTATTTTCACAATAATATAATAGCTCAGGCTTGAACTGTGGGGCATTATCTGATTTACAGGTGACTGGTAAGCCGTGACGGCTAAATATTGACTCTGGGCTATCAATAACCTTCTCTGTTGTTGTAGATGTCAAGATATCATATTCATAATAATGACTATAGTAATCTACTACTACAAGAATGGATGGTTGGATGGCAGGGGTCCAAGCAAGTCTACGGCCACATCCTGCCAAGGCCCGTCTGGAAGGGGTGTGGGTCTCAGTGGTTCTGGTGGGTCGCGTCTGGCTACTATCTGGCAACCATGGCAGTCTTTGCAGTGTTTTTCAGCCGCTCGATCCATCCCCGGCCAAGAGTGGCAGAGCGCAAATGGAGAAAAGGCAAACTCCCAGAGGACCTTCTCAATTTCCAATCTCTTCTTTCCACTTTCTCCTCCTCCCTTTCTGCTGATAAGGCTGCCTTCTATCGCTCTAAAATCCTATCCTCTGCCTCTAATCCTGAGAAAGTCTTTGAAACCTTCTCTACACGTCTTCAACACCCACCTCCTCCTCCTACTTCCTCCCTTCTCCCTGGTGACTTCGCTAACTTCTTTGACAAGAAGGTAAACAACATCAGATCCTCCTTTTCTCACTACCCGGTTAGTGCTGCTTGCACTATCCCACCCTCTGCACCCTCCCTCACCTCTCAACATCCCACCCTATCCCACCTCGCTCCCCTCTCCCCCGACGAGGTCCTCAACCTCATCACATCCAGTTGCCCCACCACATGCTCCCTTGACCCGGTCCCCTCCCCTCTTCATCAGTCTATAGCACCTGAACTCCTTCCCTTTCTAACCCACCTCATCAACACTTCCCTCCAGGCAGGGTGCTTTCCATCTGCCTTCAAGACTGCTAGAGTCACCCCCCTTCTCAAGAAACCATCACTTAACCCCTCTGACATCAAAAACTACAGACCGGTTTCCCTTCTACCCTTTCTATCCAAAACTCTTGAACGTGCTGTCTTCAACCAAATGTCTTTGTACCTCCACCAGAGCAAACTCCTGGACCCCAACCAGTCTGGGTTCAGGGTGGGTTACTCGACAGAGATGGCCCTCTGCGAGAGCCAACTCTCTCTCCTCTGTCCTGATACTCCTGGACCTGTCAGCTGCGTTCGACACAGTGAACCACCAGATCCTCTTCTCTACCCTCGAGGGACTGGGTGTCACAGGCTCTGCACTCTCAATGTTTGCAACCTACCTGACGGGTCGCTC
This sequence comes from Lampris incognitus, assembly GCF_029633865.1. NCBI lineage: Eukaryota > Metazoa > Chordata > Actinopteri > Lampriformes > Lampridae > Lampris > Lampris incognitus. The sequence continues at coordinate 149,312,718 of NC_079212.1, read as the reverse complement.
CTACCAGGTGACATGGAGGGGATCTGTGTCAGAGCCTCGCAGACTGACTACAGGCATTCCACAAGGTTCTTTTCTGGGTCTTCTCCTTTTCTCCCTGTACACGACATCCCTGGGTTCTGTTATTCGCTTGCATGACTTCTGTTACCATTGTTATGCCGATGACACCCAGCTGATCTTGTCCTGTCCTTCCTCTGACACACAAGTAGAGACACACATTGCTGCATGCTTGACTGACATCTCGGAGTAAATGGCAACACACCACCTGAAGCTCAATCTAGACAAGACAGAGCTGATGTTCCTCCTGGGGAAAGGTTGCCCACACCGAGACCTGGCCATCACCATTGACAACACCGTGGTGATGCCAACTCGGACTGCGAGGAATCTGGGTGTGATCCTGGATGACCAACTGTTGTTTGCTGCAAATGTTGCATTGGTTGCTCGCTCCTGCAGATTTCTCCTCTATAACATCAAGAGGATTCACCCATTGCTCACCGACGAGATGGCAGAGGTGCTCATCCAGGCTCTGGTCATCTCCTAGCTGGACTACCACAACTCCTTCCTTGCTGGCGCCCCAGCATAGGCCATCAGACCTCTGGAGCTTGTTCAGAAAGCTGCAGCTCGTCTGGTGTTCAACCGCCCTAAGTTCTCCCACACAACTCCCCTTCTCATGTCCCTACACTGGCTCCCAGTAGCTGCTTGCATACAGTTTAAGACTCTGGTGCTAGCCTACAGGGCAGTGAAAGGAACAGCTCCTTCCTATCTCCAGGCCATGGTCAAGCCCTACACCCCCGCCCGACAATTTCGCTCTGCTGCCTCAGGACGCCTGGTTGCCCTGTTGCTCAGAGGCCCTTGCTGCCGATCAACCCAGTCACAGCTCTTTTCTGTCCTGGCCCCACAGTGGTGGAATGAACTCCCCACTGATGTCAGGACAGCGGAGTCGCTGCCTATCTTTCGGCGCAGGTTAAAAACTCACCTCTTCAAGAACTACTACCCTGTCACTTGCTCTTAGCACTTATTGTATTCGAAATCTCTTTCTCGCGCTTTTACTTTAGCTCTGGTTTTGCTCTTAGATGCTTGTTTAGATGCACTTATGACCTCTGATGACTAGTAGTTCTCCTGATTTCCTACATTAAATGATGCACTTATTGCAAGTCGCTTTGGATAAAAGCGTCAGCTAAATGACTGGAAAGTAATGTAACTCATCCCCAACCCGGAGGGAGCAGTCCACCATTTTCCGGTAGAGAACCATGACCTCAGACTTGGAGGTGCTGACTCTCATCCCGGCCATTTCACACTCAGCTGCAAACCGCCCCATTGCGAGCTGGGGGTCACGTTCTGATGAAGTCAACAAAACTACATCATCTGCGAAGAGCAGAGATGCAATTCTGAGGTTCCCAAAATGGACACACTCCTCACTTTGGCTGAACCTTGAGATCCTGTCCATGAATATCACAAACAGAATCGGAGACAAAATCCAACAAACTCAGATAAACACAATTGGACATAAATAGTGTGCACCTGTAAGATATTAAAATAACGGTCTCGTTTATGGATATAAAAGCACTCTGTGTAAAGTTCATTAGCGTGAACTCCATCAGAAAATTAAGAAAAGGGAGCATAATACTGAAGAGACAAAGTGAATAAAATGCAGAAGGCGGGAAAGGGATACAAAACAATATCCATGTGTTTGGATGACCCACGGAACACTATTGAATCCATTGTCAGAAAGTGGAAGCTGTATCACACCACCCAGACGCTTTGTAGGACAGGCCGTCCCTCAAAGCCACGTGTCCAAGCAAGACGTGGGCTAGTGAGGAAAGCCACAGATGATCCTGCGGTCACTTTGAAGGAGCACCAGAGGTCAACGGCAGAAACTGGGGTAAATGTGCATGAGCCAACCATATCACAGGCTCTCCATAAATCTGGCCTGTATGGGAGGGAGGCAAGAAAGAAGCTGTTGCTAGAAACTATGCAGATAAAAGCACGGTTAGAGTTTGCTGCCAAGCATGAGAGAGACCCAGTTAGGATGTGGGACAAGTTTTGTGGTCAGATGAGACGAAAGGTGAGCTTTTTTACCAAAACTCAAAGTGTTATGTGTGGCACAAACCTAACACTGCTCATGCCCTAACCCCCCCCCCACACACACACACACACACACACACACACTCACACACACAGTGAATCATGGCATGGGGTTGCTTTTCATCTGCAGGCACTGGGAACCTTGTTAAAAACGAGGGAAGACTGGATGGAGCTACACTACCGTTCAAAAGTTTGGGATCACATTGAAATGTCCATATTTTTGAAGGAAAAGCACTGTACTTTTCAATGAAGATAACTTTAAACTAGTCTTAACTTTAAAGAAATACACTCTATACATTGCTAATGTGGTAAATGACTATTCTAGCTGCAAATGTCTGGTTTTTGGTGCAATATCTACATAGGTGTATAGAGGCCCATTTCAAGCAACTATCACTCCAGTGTTCTAATGGTACAATGTGTTTGCTCATTGGCTCAGAAGGCTAATTGATGATTAGAAAACCCTTGTGCAATCACGTTCACACATCTGAAAACAGTTTAGCTCGTTACAGAAGCTACAAAACTGACCTTCCAGATTGAGTTTCTGGAGCATCACATTTGTGGGGTCAATTAAACGCTCAAAATGGCCAGAAAAAGAGAACTTTCATCTGAAACTCGACAGTCTATTCTTGTTCTTAGAAATGAAGGCTATTCCATGCGAGAAATTGCTAAGAAATTGAAGATTTCCTACACCGGTGTGTACTACTCCCTTCAGAGGACAGCACAAACAGGCTCTAACCAGAGTAGAAAAAGAAGTGGGAGGCCGCGTTTCACAACTGAGCAAGAAGATAAGTACATTAGAGTCTCTAGTTTGAGAAACAGACGCCTCACAGGTCCCCAACTGGCATCTTCATTAAATAGTACCCGCAAAACACCAGTGTCAACATCTACAGTGAAGAGGCGGCTGCGGGATTCTGGGCTTCAGGGCAGAGTGGCAAAGAAAAAGCCATATCTGAGACTGACCAATAAAAGAAAAAGATTAAGATGGGCAAAAGAACACAGACATTGGACAGAGGAAGACTGGAAAAAAGTGTTGTGGACGGATGAATCCAAGTTTGAGGTGTTTGGATCACAAAGAAGAACGTTTGTGAGACGCAGAACAAATGAAAAGATGCTGGAAGAATGCCTGACGCCATCTGTTAAGCATGGTGGAGGTAATGTGAAGGTCTGGGGTTCCTTTGGTGCTGGTAAGGTGGGAGATTTGTACAGGGTAAAAGGGATTCTGAATAAGGAAGGCTATCACTCCATTTTGCAACGCCATGCCATACCCAGTGGACAGCGCTTGATTGGAGCCAATTTCATCCTACAACAGGACAATGACCCTAAACACACCTCCAAATTGTGCAAGAACTATTTAGAGCAGAAGCAGGCAGCTGGTATTCTATCGGTAATGGAGTGGCCAGCGCAGTCACCAGATCTGAACCCCATTGAGCTGTTGTGGGAGCAGCTTGACCGTATGGTACGCAAGAAGTGCCCATCCAACCAATCCAACTTGTGGGAGCTGCTTCTGGAAGCGTGGGGTGCAATTTCTCCAGATTACCTCAACAAATTAACAGCTAGAATGCCAAAGGTCTGCAATGCTGTAATTGCTGCAAATGGAGGATTCTTTGACGAAAGCAAAGTTTGATGTGAAAAAAATCTTATTTCAAATACAAATCATTATTTCTAACCTTGTCAATGTCTTGACTCTATTTTCTATTCATTTCACAACATATGGTGGTGAATAAGTGTGACTTTTCATGGAAAACACAAAATTGTTTGGGTGATCCCAAACTTTTGAACGGTAGTGTAAATACAGGCAAATATGGAAGAAAACCTGTTGCAGTCTGTCATGAAACTGAAGCCTGGGCGAAGGTTCACCTTCCAGCAGGACAGTGATCCTAAGCACAAGGCTAAAGCAACGCGACAAAAAAGTGAACGTTTTGAAGTGGCCAAGTCAAAGTCCGGACCTCAACCTCACTGGAAATATGTGGCACAAGACCTGTACAAATTCTGCCAGAACTGCATGCAGCTTCTTCTTTTTTCTTCCTTCTCCTCCCCAATTGTATCCGGCCAATTACCCCACTCTGTTGTGTTCTATGCATACCCCAGTAGGTGGCACCAATATCATTGTAGCGAATTTGGGGGGCAGCTGGGAACCGCCACAGCCGGAACGCGAACCCGGATCTCCCGCACCACGGGCGACAACGTTAACCAGTCGATTAAAGGGTCCGACCCGTTAGCCAAGGGCTAGCGTGTCTATTTATCCGTGCACGTTACTCTACCCCCTCCTTCGGGAAGCGCGTCCCCGCGCTTCAGCATATCAGCCCCCTCACGTCTCTTGGCGCACGCGCTTCCGATGACCTCACGGTCTCACCATTCCACTTCTGACACCAATGTAGCGAATTCAAGGGGGGCAGCCCGGGAACCGCCGCAGCTGGGACGCGAACCCGGATCTCCTGCACCACGGGCGACAACGTTAACCAGTCGACTAAAGGGTCAGCATTACTTCTACACTGCCTGGGGACTGAGGGCCAGAGACTCTTCTATACACTGCCGGACCAAGGTCGGACCGTGGAAGGTGCTGTAAAAGCTTTAGAAGCACATTTTACTATAGGTCGGGCTCGGAACATAGTGGCTGAGCGTCATGCCTTCAGAAAGTGCGTTCAAACTCCCAATGAATCTGTGCTACAGTACGTTGCAGTAATAAGAGACTTAGCATCTACGTCCGAGTTCGTAAACTCGGATGAAATGCTACGAGATCAGTTGGTGGAAAACGTTTTAAACCGTCGCGTACGAGAGAGACTGCTCCTATAACGTTGCAAAGAGCCATTACAACTGCAACACAGATGGAAGCCGTTGCGGAGCAAGCTAAGCTTATTGCTTGTGAGCGCTCAACGCCCGTGCAAGTTGTGTCTGCACATAGCGCTGCACGCCGCCATCGCAAACCGCCGAAGCCTCCGTCTGCCTCGCTGGCTGGCTGCTCCTTCTCGTCCCGCTCCTTCTCGTCCCGCTCCTTCTCATCCCGCTCCTTCTCGTCCTGCTCTGTCTCGCCCTGCTGCTGCTGTTTCTTCTCGTCCTACATCTTGCCGGACCTGCTACCGTTGTGGATCTGATCGACATCTTGCAAACGATCCATTCTGCCCAGAAATGTCCCTGATACATCGACAACTATGTCAGCTCGCTCAGATTGTCCTTCTATTCCAGCATACAGTTAATAACCATCTGATTGAACTGACATAGTTGTCGATGTATCGGGACATTTCTGGGTGTTTTGGGAGCTTCTGGAGAGGGTCTGCAGTAGCTGCTGGGAGAGATTTAAGTCCCTGTCAGAAACCTGTGAAATAACTAGTTTAATTCAGAATATTTTTTATAAGTACCTGTCGGCCTGAGAGCAGGATAAGCGGTTCACATAATGGATGGATGGATGGATGGATGGATCGATGGAAGTACATAGAAGTTTTGTCGTGCCGACGCCAGGTGGTGAGGATGGGCTCCAACACCTCTGCCCCTCTGCCCCTCAACACAGGAGCCCCCCAGGGCTGCGTCCTGAGACCCCTCCTCTACTCGCCGTACACCTATGACTGCATGGCCACACATAGCTCCAACTTGGTGATAAAGTTTGCGGACGACACGACGGTGATGGGCCTGATCACCGACGATGACGAGATGACATACAGGGGAGAGGTCAACAACCTACAACAACAAGGTCAACAACCTAACAAAGTGGTGCCAGGAGAATTTCCTCTCTCTCAAGGTCGACAAAACCAAGGAGCTGATTGTGGACGACTGGAAGAGGGGGAGGGGAGGCTGGACCCCACCACAAGCAACGGGACTGCTGTAGAGAGCACCAGATGGTGAGACAAGGAGACAAGTTCCTCCAAAGAAGAGGGGTTGATCTGGCATCTTTTCAGTGTGGTCTTCAAGAGCTTCGAGTTCCTCTGTGTCCACATTACCGAGAACCCCACCTGGGATGAACACACCAGCCATGAGGTGAAAAAGGCACAGCAATGCCTCTTTCACCTCAGGCGACTGAAGAAGTTCGGCATGGGGCCCAGGATTCTACAGGCCTTCTACAGAGGTACAACCGAGAGCATCCTGACTGGGTGCATCACCACCTGGCATGGGAACTGTACTGCCCACAACCGCAACACACTGCAGAGGGTTATGCGGATGGCCCAGGACATCAGTGGATGCGAGCTTCCCTCCATCCAGGGCATAGACAATGGACGCTGTGTCAACAAAGCCCGCAGGATTATCAAAGACCAGCCACCCCAACTACGGACTGTTCCAGCTGCTACCGTGAGGCAAGCAGTACCGCAGCCTCAATTCGGACCAGTAGGCTCTAGAAGAGCTTTTCCACCAAGCAACCAGGCTTTTTTTTTTTATTATTATTTCTGATTTTTCCCTTTTTTCTCCCAATTTAGTGGCCAATCGATCCCTATTTTAATTCAAACACCCACCCTCGTACTACATGCGTTCGCCAACTGCATCTCTCCGGTCGGCAGTCTGGAAGGAGACCGTCTCCCCACTTTCGTGACAAGGCGACTCCAGGCCGAACTACTGCTTTTACCCCACACACACAGAGACGCAGTCACGTGATGAACACAAGCTGACTCCGCCCCCTCCCCAACACAGCGTTGCCAATTATTGCTGCTTCATCGAAAAGTTAGTGTCTTCATGGAAGACACTAAGCCTGGTGCCGGACTGATGGTACTGACCTATGGTCTTCAGCGCATCATCAGTTTACACACACACACACACACACACACACACACACACACACACACACACACTCGCTTGCTGGTTGTCCATCGCATCTGATGATGACCATCTTCTCCTATTTGTGGGTCCTTTGGTGGCTGAATAGTCCAATCCTGGATGCACAGTTGTGGTTGCAGACCGGGCATGTAAAAGTGGTGCTGGGGGGGGGGCAGGGGTAGCTTTGCAGACCGGGCATGTAAAAGTGGTGCTGGGGGGGGGCAGGGGTAGCTTTGCAGACCGGGCATGTAAAAGTGGTGCTGGGGGGGGGCAGGGGTAGCTTTGTGAGCGTGCCTCTTCACACGCTTTGCTACACGGTGTTGTGTGCGCTGGTTTTCCATAGACTTCACTCCCTGTGAGACGTGAGAGCACCAGATGCTGCGGCAGGAGGCAAGTTCCTCCAAAGAAGAGGGGCTGATCTGACATCTTTTCAGCGTGGTCTTCATTTGGTCTTTGAATCGCTTCTTCTGCCCACCAGCAGTGTGTTGACCAAGGCGTAGTTGGCCGTAGACGACTTTACCTGGGAGTCGTTGGCCGGGCATGCGAATGAATGAATGAATGAATGAATGAATGAATGGGCGGGCGCGCGCACAGACACTTGCTTGCTGGTTGTCCATGGTGCCCGATGATGACCATCTTCTTCTATTTGTGGGTCCTTTGAGGACTCAGATAGCAGAAGATCCCTGCGCAGCAGAGATGGTTTTTAAAGTGGCATGGGGGTGGGGCGCTTCTCCCAACGCCACATGACTTGATTGTAGAGGAGATGGTTCCGATGGCAAGGGGGATCCCTAGACGACCGGCACCTCCACACAACTGCAGGGGGCTGCCGGGAATCCTGTTTTTCGGAAACCGCCTCGAAGCGTGCCGCCACAGCTTGCTTTTCTGTTGGGGTGAGCTCCCTTAGCCTTATGTCTTCCAGACTCACCCACAAGGCAGCGGGGCAGTGGTTGATAGGTGCCAGGGCGTGTCCACCAGGGTTGGCCTGCACACCATATCTCTGGGGCCCACTGCTGCTCCGAGATCCCCTGCCAAGTTAGCCTGGAGCCGCAAGACCCCAGTTACCATGTGTGGCCACGGGGAGGCCTGGCAGGAGTCTTGGTGAAGGAGAGGCTATGTACTGGCAAGGGAAGGCTTACACGCTAGGATGCGTCCCTATTCGCCACAGAGGCTAGCCAGCGGCAGCAAGCTAAGGGCAGGAGTCTTGGTGAAGGAGAGGCTATGTACTGGTAAGGGAAGGCTTACACGCTAGGATGCTTCCCTATTCGCCACAGAGGCTAGCCAGCGGCAGCAAGCTAAGGGCAGGAAGGACACAAGTGGGTTGGAAGAACACATGCACCTTCCTCCAACTACACACTGCTGCACTAGACGCATCACAACACCCTGTGTGTATGTACACACACACACACACACACACACACACACACACACTCACACACACACACACACACACAGCACCTCACATACACCCCACACTATTTATTATGATTTATTATATATCATTATTACTACTTTTTTGTTCCGTTTTTTTATTTTTTTTGTTTGATTGCTGTTGTTGCTGCAGTGTTGAGGAGCCGAAACACAACGATTTTGCTCTCTCGTACCTTTTTAACGAGACGTAACAATAAAGAATCTGGTCTCTTGAATCTGGACTCTTCTGGTCCACTCCTTGCCAGGTGGTGGCAGTAATGCGCCAAACCGTTCTTTACCATCCGCCAATAAACCAGAACAATAACAGGAAGAAGGCAAAGAAGAGGAGGACTAAGAAGACGAAGAAGGCTTGGTAAGTAGACTGAAGAAGAAGAAGGCTTGGTAAGTAGACTGAAGAAGAAGACGAAGAAGAAACTAAGCCGACACAACAGAAACGGTGCAAGTGCAGTCGGGAGGGCAAGCACCTTGGTCTAAACTTTACAGTAGAAAGGTCGAAAACGAACAGCGTATTCTACTGAAGTTAAAGATACAACTCCATGATATAGGTGAGTAAAATATACGAACATTAAACATTATTTGACGATAGGCATGCTGCAGAAGCGGGCTCATGGCCGCATAATCCCTCAGCTTTAAATATGCAGGGTCATAAACACAAGCACGTATCAGTAGACGGGGATATTTGAAATGAAGTTGACATATTGGTTAAGGAGCTGCGGAAAGCAGGACAGCGACGCCAGGCTCGGGAGCAGCTAGCTAGCAGCTAGCTAGCTGCTAGCTAGCTGCTGTGACCTCCGTTAGCCTGCCGGTACCAGCCAGCCAGCCATCCATGCTAACGCGTTACAGCAGGCGTGGAGAGTCGTGTGTGTGTGTGTGTGTGTGTGTGTGTGTGTGTGTGTGTGTGTGTGTGTGTGTGTGTGTGTGTGTGTGTGTGTGTGTGTGTGTGTGTGTGTGTGTGTGCAGGACTTTATTCAGCTACATAGCGTCTATATCACATTACTTATCTAGATCTCACACCGTCTGATCTCAGTCAGTGGAATCAGCTGGTGCAGTGGTGAGCGGGTATGAAGCCCTGCATACACCTGATCCTCCACAGCAGATGACTAAAGGCGACACCCTGATGTACAGGCTGTGAGGAAACCCTCTGCTCTGCTCTGCAGCCAGTCCACTAGGGGCTCTCAGTCCGACCCTGCTGCTGGTTCCCGGTTCTGACGGGTCGTAGTCTTCATGTTGCGTCCAACCAGGGTTCATACGGTCATGAAGTACCCGGGAAAGTCAGTAAATTAGAGGTCCTGGAAAAGTTATGGAAAATAAAACTCTTGGAAACGTGATTAAATGAACATGGTCTCTGTTTAAAGGTTGGTCGATTTAAAAGAAGTAACAAGGTAACGATGTTTACAGTAATGTGATAGATTTAATGGATCATTCCGGACCGGTATTTTGCAGCCTGGGTCACATTTTCATAGTTTTTTTCCCATAGTGCATATCAGCTATCCTATCATTGTATTCAGTGGTTTAATCTTAAGAACACACAAGCACTATGTGCATGTGTGCGTGAGAGAGTTGGATGGTGCGCGTGAGAAGGTTTGATGGTGTGTGCAGTGCAGCTGAGAGTTATGGCCTACACGGCCTCTCACCAGCCAGTGTAGGCCATAACTCTCATCATGGCCTACACGGCCTGATGAAAGGCCGTGTATTGTGAATTGTGTCCTACGCAGCCTTAAGAGAGGATGCGTTCTCAGCTACACTCTCTCATAGTTCTCAGCTACACTCTCTCACACACTATTGAGTCCTGTGATGGTTTGGCAGCCTGTCCAGGGTGTCTCCCCGCCTGCCACCCAATGACTGCTGGGATAGACTCCAGCATCCCCGCCACCCTGAGTAAGGATAAATGGTTTGGATAATGGATGGATGAATGGTTTAATTTTGGAGATTTTGGACACCAGACCACCACTGGACTCAGCTTTACAATGGTGTCTTACAGGACAGCCATCTTTTATACTAAGGAACCAGACTACAGGTGTGAGTCCCTCTACTGTGCTAGTAGCCGCTGAACTACAGTTACTTGCTTCTCTCGAGGAGTAGTTTGGTTGGAATAGCTGACACACCAGGCGAATGTACTTGGCAATATATTAAACCAGCAGTACTGGTGGTGGCCACAAGCAGGACTGAGAACCACTGGTCTGTAGAAGACATAGGCAGACATGTGCCATGGACTGCCAAGAGTAATCATGTTTTCCTTCCAGTCCCTTTATATCCATCATAGCAGGTCATTTTACTGACCGGCCTGGCCTGTTTAACTGAAGGGGTTTTAACCAGTGAGATCACCAGGGGCCTCATGTATCAGTCGTTACTATGGGCAAATTTTTGTGTACACACCCATGGGATTTTTTTTAGCCCTGAAGTTTGTCTCAGAGACCTGTGTAGAACCTGGGTAACCCCTGAATTTACACACCAGTTGGCTAACACTGATGTCTTTGCAGGCATGGCTGATTGCTCGTTGTAAGAGGTAGACAATAGATGTTCGGAGGAAGGAATTACAAATAACCATCATGCTTTGCTGCTGACTGTCAGACAATCTTGAGGGCTAAAACATTCCATGGGTGTGTCAGAACAAATTTGCCTCATAGTAATGATTGATACACGAGGCTCCAGGTGTGTGGACTTGTTGGAAGAAAAACCTGCGTTCTCTTAGCACTTCATCTGAAACAGGCCATCAAGAACTATGGGTGTAGAAATTCCAAAGGTTTGAACCAGCTTGTAAAGTTTGGTCCACTGTTCTGCCTTGGGGATATTTATATGTGACTAAACGTTATTTGACACCTGTCAAGATAAAACGCATGTGCGACTTTAATCTGCCCTGATGAATTTCTGTATTGAACAGGGTTCCAGATGTTTGCATGCTAACGAAGTTCCTGCTTTGTCATTCGAAGGGGTTCGTGTTGTTGTAGCCAAAAAGAATGCAGCGGATTGGCGAAGCGGCAGAATCATCAACATTTGAACGAGTCACGTTGAAAAACGCCTCGGTTTACCACTATCTGAAGGTCTCCCTGTAAGTCTCACCTTAATGACATCACTGTCCTATCCTGAAGGTCTCCCTGTAAGTCTCACCTTAATGACATCACTGTCCTATCCTGAGGGTCTCCCTGTTAGTCTCACCTTAATGACATCACTATCCTATCCTGAAGGTCTCCCTGTTAGTCTCACCTTAATGACATCACTATCCTATCCTGAAGTCCTCCCTGTTAGTCTCACCTTAATGACAATACTGTCCTATCCTGAAGGTCTCCCTGTAAGTCTTACCTTAATGACATCACTGTCCTATGCTGAAGGTCTCCCTGTAAGTCGCACCTTAATGACATCACTGTCCTATCCTGAAGGTCTCCCTGTTAGTCTCACCTTAATGACATCACTGTCCTATCCTGAGGGTCTCCCTGTAAGTCTCACCTTAATGACATCACTGTCCTATCCTGGGGGTCTCCCTGTTAGTCTCACTTTAATGACATCACTGTCCTATCCTGAACATCTCCCTGTAAGTCTCAACTTAATGATGTCACTGTAAGCCCCCCCCTTATGACATCACTGTCCTCACCTGAAGGCTTTACTGCTGTCATCTTCCTCTTAAACACAACTGTAGCCATGTTGATTAATGTTGATCAATGAATGTTTATATTCTGATCATGGTGTCTTGTGTAGCATGTGTATCAGTATGTACTGTGGTACTATGTTAGTATTGTCATGTTAGTGGTGTTTATGAGTGAAAGTGAATATAACATGAACATATATTGAGATAATTTCTTCTACCCGGTCATTAAAGTGACGTGTGTGTGTGTGTGTGTGTGTGTGTGTGTGTGTGTGTAGTGTACTAGAGAATGACGGTACCACACTGAGTGCTGTAGAATTGAAGCAGCTCATCATCAGTGCCCTCAGGAGTCTTTATGGAGAGGTAACATCACACTGCCCTGGTCAGAGGTTCATGTCTGTTTCATTGTGGATAAAAATCTTTGGGTCTTTGGTGTGGCGGTCTATTCCGTTGCCTACCAACATGGGGATTACCGGTTTGAATCCCCGTGTTACTTCCGGCATGGTCGGGCGTCCCTACAGACACAATTGGCTGTGTCTGCGGGTGGGAAGCCAGATGTGGGTAGGTGTCCTGGTCGCTGCACTAGCGCCTCTTCTGGTCAGTCGGGGCGCCTGTTCAGGGGGGGGACTGGGGGGAATAGTGTGAGCCTCCCACGCGCTACGTCCCCCTGGTGAAACTCCTCACTGTCAGGGGAAAAGAAGCGGCTAGTGACTCCACATGCATCGGAGGAGACGTGGTAGTCTGCAGCCCTCCCCGGATCAGCAGAGGGGGTGGAGCAGAGACCGGGGGCCTCATGTATCAGTCGTTACTATGGGCAGATTTGTGCGTACACACCCTTGGGATTTTGTAGCCCTGAAGTTTGTCTCAGAGACCTGTGTAGAACCTGGGTAACCCCTGAATTTACACACCAGTTGGCTAACACTGATGTCTTTGCAGGCCTGGGTGATTGCTTGTTGTAAGAGGTAGACAATAGATGTTCGGAGGAAGGAATTACAAATAACCATCATGCTTTGCTGCTGACTGTCAGACATTCTTGAGGGCTAAAACATTCCATGGGTGTGTACGGTCAAATTTGCCCATAGCAATGACTGACACATGACGCCCCTGGGCAGCTCAGAAGAACAGATGATCTGAACTGTAAATTCATGACCTTTACGCTGCATAGCCTTTCTCAACTAACCTATATGTATTGTGTGTGTGTGTGTGTGTGTGTGAGCACGTCAGGTGGGAGCAGCGTTCCCCTTTGACCTATTGAAATATGAGGAGGAGACGCTGACGGCAGTTCTGAGGGTTTACAGCAGGTAACGACTAACAGTGGTTCATCTCCTACACTACACCCACCTGCAGAATAGAGGGAGGGAACAAGGAAGAAGAGATAGAGAGGGAAGTTTGATAAAGAAGAGATGAATAGGGAAGTGTGATGAAGAAGAGATACAGACGAGATAGAGTGAAGTTTGATGAAGAGATAAAGAAGAGATGAAAAGGGAAGTGTGATGTAGAAGAGATAAAGGGAAGTTTGATGAAGAAGAGATAAAAGTTAAGTGTGATAAAGAAGAGATAAAGAAGTTTGATGAAGAGGAGATAAAAAGGGAAGTGTGATGAAGAGATAAAGAAGAAATAAAAAGGGAAGTGTGATAAAGAAGAGATAAAGAAGTTTGATGAAGAAGAGAAAAAGGGAAGTGTGATGAAGAAGAGATAAAGGGAATTTTGATGAAGAGATAAAAAGGGAAGTGTGATGAAGAGATAAAGAAGAAATAAAAAGGGAAGTGTGATAAAGAAGAGATAAAGAAGTTTGATGAAGAAGAGAAAAAGGGAAGTGTGATGAAGAAGAGATAAAGGGAATTTTGATGAAGAGATAAAAAGGGAAGTGTGATGAAGAGATAAAGAAGAAATAAAAAGGGAAGTGTGATAAAGAAGAGATAAAGAAAAGTTTGACGAAGAATAGATAAAAGGGAAGTGTGATGAAGAAGAGATAGAGGGGAGTTTGATGACATGAAGAACGTAGGAGACATTATTAAGAACATAACACTACATGACTTGTACTTACATGGACTCTTGTGGTTTCAAGGCACACTTTTACTTTGACTCAAGACAACCATTAATTATGTAAAGTACCTCCTTTGACCTCAGTACTTCGTTATGCACATTCGGTACATAAAGTTGCAACATAATGCATTTTACATCCTGTAAAAGGTAAAGAAAAATAAAATGGAGTGAAGAGGATATTGAAGAATGGTGGAATAAAACGATATGAATCAAACTAAAATTGATTGAACTGGAAGGGACAGAACCTGTAACTGATCAACATCAGACTAAGGGCCCAGACACACCAAACCGACTAGTGGCGACGAAGGCCGACTGTTGCATCGCCTCACGTCGCCTGCTGCCTGGGCCAAACAAATAGCACTTGAACACACCGCAAAGACTACAGCCGACGGCCAACTAGCATGTACGTTCTGCACTGATTCACTAAGCTGAACAGCCAATCAGAGTGATCTCTCGCACCGACGGGCTCCGCCCATTCAACGTGCTGAATTGGCCGAAAAGCTGCCGACAGCGGTCCGACCAGTGCCGATGGTGCGGGACACACCACAAAAACTAGGGTCACAGACGCTCACCGACGGCCTGAGGGCCCTAAGAGTTAATGAATTAAAAGTAGAAGTGGTTAGCCTGTAGCACAGTTCCCCAATTAGTTTTCCCCAAGGGCCAAATCATGTCATGCACGCCAGGCACGTGCCGAGAGCTTTGAGATTGGGTAAGAATAAAATGTTTTAATACACTTAATTACACATTGTGCCAAGCACAAATGTTATGGGTGAGTGCAGTGTCAAGGGAATGCCATTCAGGTAAATTGATGCCCTAGAACCCGCTAACAAACAGTAAGCGGAGTGTTACTGTGGCGGACTTTATGATCAAATTACCAAAAACAAAAAAAAAAATTACCAGTCACGATATAATGTTTCAAATCAAGGGCTCATCGATTGACTCAGAACCACCGGGATGGACAGCGACAATTAGCCAAACTCAGAGCTGCTGATAGACAATCTGCTCTGGCCCAACTAATCTCTCTCCAGACACAATGTTCTCAACATCAATGCACAACACATAGGCCTACATTCAAAAGGTAAAGAAGGCGGTCTTAAATAAAGTATAACCAGTGCAGCACAGCAGTTAAATCAGATCGCCATCAGCTTATCAGGCTAGCGAACAGTATGAACCAGCAGCCATAACAAAGTTACAGAAATATGTGATCTTACTGTACTTGGACACGAAATCCATGCGTCTCTCCTTGTGAATGAACACCTCCATGACTTTACTGTAAAAGTCTCCTGCTTGTTGGAGTTCGGAAAGTCTCTCCTTCTCAACTGAAACCAGGGCCAGCGATGAAAGGCGTCCTTGTCCGGTGCGATTTCGACTGAGGGTCTTCACTCTCTTCATCGTTGAACATGACCTCTCAACAGATACCATTGTTGCTGGTATAGTTTAGACTGATTTTAGCAACTTTGTTGCCTCAGGAACGGTTTCAACCAAATCATGCTGAATGAGCCACCCAAGCTTCTCCCCAAGTCTTTTCTCTCTCACCTCCTGTATTTGGTAAAGTCCAACTAAGTCTGCCTTAAGCCTGATGAAATCAAAGTGTTTAGCATACACCACCGGGCTCTCAAATGTTTTTTGACATTTGGTTAAATTGCTTGTCAATGAGGCCAATGAAATTCAAACTGTTGAAATTGCTAAATCTAGCCTTCATTTGTGCGAGCGTGTCATTCAAAATCCTGTGAAAAAGTGTCTTTCTCTCGTCTTTGATGGATTGGTTGGGTTTTGCTCGCCCCTCCCTCCGTGAGGTTGAGCTGGCTGCATTTCTGGTCAAATTGCGCATAGTGCGCATCAAAGCCCTGCCGTTAGTTTTCCAAAGCTGCCATTGTGTCTTGTATTCTAGAACAACAATAACCAATGTCCAGTCCCTTTTTTGCAGCACATTAAACAGCGCATCAGTGACACTGAAAGTGTCCTCATAGGTGTCAAGGAGAAAGCACGTCGAGGCCTTTGCCAGCCAAGCGTCACAACCTGTAGCCATCATTAGGGTTTCATTATCCCAGTCAGTAGGATTATCGATCATCGACTGAAACATGGTCTGCAAATCCGAGTAGTGGTGGCCAACTGTCTGGACGAAGCGTGAGTGAGAATACCACCGTATCGGTGCAGCTCTTGGTATCCATCGTTTGACGACCTCATCCAGGAGTTTCATGCACTTTGTCGATTTGTTGAAGAATGATGAAAGCCCTTCCTACTACTACTACTACTAATACTACCTTCAGCTGTTCCCGTCAGGGGGCGCCACAGTGGATCATCCATTTCCATTTCTTCCTGTCCTCTGCATCTTCCTCTGTCACACCAGCTACCTACATGTCCTCCCTCGCCACATCCATAAACCTCTTTGGCCTTCCTCTTCTCCTCTTCCCTGGCAGCTCCATATTCAGCATCCTTCTCCCAGTATACCCAGCATCTCTCCTCCACACATGTCCAAGCCATCTCAATCTTGCCTCTCTTGCTTTGTCTCCAAACCGTCCAACCTGAGCTGTCCCTCTAATATACTCATTCCTAATCCTGTCCTCCTTCATCACTCCCAGTGAAAATCTTATCATCTTCAACTCTGCCACCTCCAGCTCCTCCTCCTGTCTTTTTGTCTGTGTCGATGAAAGCCCTTCCACTGTTTTGAAAAAGACCTGGCATTCTGAAATAGACCTCGCCGATTGTGATAATACGAGATTTATTTTATGAGCGTAACAATGTGTAAAAGTAGCCTCTGCTATTTTTTTGTCTGATCTTGGCCTGAACTCCATTTAAACTAGATGCCATAACGGCGGCTCCATCGTATGTTTGTTCACCTCTTGATTCAGCACGTAGCGCAGAATGACCGATGCCTGTACTGTACTTGTTACATCTGTTGATTCATCAACTTGTACAGCAACAAAGGGGGCTTCAGAAATCTAATTTTTAATGTTGTTGATGATGACGTCTCCGATTGCCTCAATCAGATCGTTTTGGATCTTATTGGAAAGGCCAGAGGAAACAGTAGACGAGCTTAAATGGGTGGCTAAATTCGCATCTTCCTTTGCAATGAGATGAATGAGTTCCATGTAATTGCCACGGTTCAGAGTCCTTGCCTTCCTCATCGCCCCGCAATGCTATTTCTTGCTTAGCTAACCATGGCACTAATCAGTTTGTTTAGAGTATCTCTATTCTCCCTAACCTTTCGGTTGTGAAGATCAATCGATAATCTCGTTTGCTCATCGAGAGCTAAATCGATACGGCTGGTGCCAAATGTTTTCAATGCTACTTGGCTTCTGACGTGTCCTGTGGTCTTCTGGTGTTTACTGGGCCCCTGTGTCAGGTTATTAAGGTGTCCGTAGCCCGCCTGAGTCCACACACTACAATCACCCGTTGGAAACAACGGACAGGAGCAGCAGAAGAGGCGGCTAGTCGCTGCACAGCCACACAGCCATGTCTGATGTCCGTACCAGGCTTGTTGGAACCCCTCACCAGCCTTCCCTCTTTACTGTGAAGGTCTTTCAACGCTGGTTCCGGGCGGCCTTTAGAAAGTAACTCAGTTTTTCCCGTGAAATCCGGTTTGCAAATACCCCGACGGTCGCTGATGTTTACAGTACTGCTGTCCATGTTCACTGTGATGTTAAAATCAGTCGACAGTGGTTAGCTAGGAGCTGGTGAGCTAGGAGCTGGTGAGCTAGGAGCTGGTTAGCTAGGAGCTAGTATGCAGGTCTGTTGCGTGAACGTGGACGTGATGACATTGATAAGGAAAGAGCTCCTGACTGGTTTGTAAGCATGCTCACCCTGGGCATGTTAGTAGCGGGCTGAGGGAACAAGTTCAACGCCCGTGGTGGATAATGCCGTCTTCTTATGCATTCGAATCCACACTAGAGAAAGCAAGGAGTGTGCTTACACCTGCAGGTGGCGCCAAAACGCTAAGACAAAATTAATTACTGCTGCCGCACTGGAACCAAAGACGACGACTCTTTTAATGAAGACAAACAAACGGTTTATATTAGCGCTTTTATTTTAATATTTCACAGTGTTATTTTTTCTTTTTTCACTGGGTAAGAACTGCTTACCTTGCTTATATGGACGGCCCGTGTCTAATGCATGCCAAGCCAATGGCCAAAATGTCCGGGGTTTTTCCATTGGGCCAGCAAGTTTTCTGTGCAGATGTTGTTGTTGCTTTTACTATGATTATTGTTACTATTATTATCTTCATCATTATTATTATAACTACTACGACTACTTCTACTACTACTACTTTTGGCTGCTCCCGTTAGGGGGCGCCACAGCAGATCATCCGTTTCCATCTCTTCCTGTCCTCTGCATCTTCCTCTGTCACACCAGCCACCTGCATGTCATCCCTCACCACATCCATAAACCTCCTCTTTGGCCTTCCTCTTCTCCTCTTCCCTGGCAGCTCCATATTCAGCATCCTTCTCCCAGTATACCCAGCATCTCTCCTCCACACATGTCCACACCATCTCAATCTTGTCTCTCTTGCTTTGTCTCCAAACTGTCCAACATGAGCTGATAACATGACAGATAAATTGTTCCTGATAACTGACCAAACTGTGTGTGTGTGTGTGTGTGTTCTGTCCTCTCTACAGGGGTCTGGTGAAGTTGTGGAGCTCTCTGACTCTTCTGGGCTCCTGTCGGAACCAGTCGTGTGCCTTCAGAGTCCTGCAGGTCTGCTGTTGATACTGAGACACAAGTTTAGTTCAGCCCTGTGTTAGTTAATCCATCTTTAACTAAGAAAACTGGAAGACAGAGGTTAAGTTAATACAGACAAACATTTAGAATCATCCCCCTTCCCAAAGCATGTAGGACCTCTTGGTGGACTGTCAGGACACAGAGAAAACAAGTTTTAATCCTTTACATTTCATTTAACCTCACAGGTTTGTCTCTTCTTACATTTCGTTATTGAGCACATCCAAATGTAAGCTGATCGCTGCACTATGAACCAGGTCTGACCGACCCATAAACTCAAGTTGGCTGTGCAGTATTAAGCTCCCGCACAGCATCAGCACTAGTGCTGCAGCCCTGCCAGGCCACAGCCTGGAGACACACTAAGCTGCTGTGTGAAACATCTGAGCCTGGAGACACACTAAGCTGCTGTGTGAAACATCTCAGCTTGGAGACACACTAGAGCTGCTGTGTGAAACATCTCAGCCTGGAGACACACTAGAGCTGCTGTGTGAAACATCTCAGCCTGGAGACACACTAGAGCTGCTGTGTGAAACATCTCAGCCTGGAGACACACTAGAGCTGCTGTGTGAAACATCTCAGCTTGGAGACACACTAGAGCTGCTGTGTGAAACATCTCAGCCTGGAGACACACTAGAGCTGCTGTGTGAAACATCTCAGCCTGGAGACACACTAGAGCTGCTGTGTGAAACATCTCAGCTTGGAGACACACTAGAGCTGCTGTGTGAAACATCTCAGCCTGGAGACACACTAGAGCTGCTGTGTGAAACATCTCAGCCTGGAGACACACTAGAGCTGCTGTGTGAAACATCTCAGCCTGGAGACACACTAGAGCTGCTGTGTGAAACATCTCAGCTTGGAGACACACTAGAGCTGCTGTGTGAAACATCTCAGCCTGGAGACACACTAAGCTGCTGTGTGAAACATCTCAGCCTGGAGACACACTAGAGCTGCTGTGTGAAACATCTCAGCACATGTCATCACATAACTAGTACATGTATTGTGTACAAGTTGTACTGTGTACATGTACTGTGACTAGTCAGTACAGTATGACTGGTGAACATGATAACATTATTAGTAGAGATCATAATGTGACTAGTCATAATGTGACTTTCTTGTTTGCAGTGGTGATGGACAAGTTGATGGACGAGATCAGGCAGGAGTCTCCGTGGGCTATGATGTTTGCGGATTACATAGTGATCTGTAGTGAGAGTAGGGTGCAGGTTGAGGAGAGCCTGGAGAGGTGGAGGTATGCGCTGGAGAGAAGAGGAATGAAAGTCAGTAGGAGCAAGACAGAATACCTATGCGTGAATGAGAGGGAGGACAGTGGAATGGTGAGGATGCAAGGAGTAGAGGTGATGAAGGCGTATGAGTTTAAACACTTGGGGTCAACTGTCCAAAGTAACGGGGAGTACAGAAGAGAGGTGAAGAAGAGAGTGCAGGCAGGGTGGAGTGGGTGGAGACGAGTGTCAGGAGTGATGTGTGACAGAAGGGTACCAGCAAGAGTTAAAGGGAAGGTTTACAAGATGGCTGTGAGACCAGCTATGTTATATGGTTTGAAGATAGTGGCACTGATGAAAAGACAGGAGGAGGAGCTGGAGGTGGCAGAGATGAAGATGATAAGGTTTTCATTGGGAGTGATGAAGAAGGACAGGATTAGGAACGAGTATATTAGAGGGACAGCTCAGGTTGGACGGTATGGAGACAAAGCAAGAGAGACAAGATTGAGATGGTTTGGACATGTGTGGAGGAGAGATGCTGGGTATACTGGGAGAAGGATGCTGAATATGGAGCTGCAAGGGAAGAGGAGAAGAGGAAGGCCAAAGAGGAGGTTTATGGATGTGGTGAGGGAGGACATGCAGGTGGCTGGTGTGACAGAGGAAGATGCAGAGAACAGGAAGAGATGGAAACGGATGATCTGCTGTGGCGCCCCCTAACGGGAGCAGCTGAAAGTAGTAGTAGTAGTAGTAGTAGATATTTCATTTAATCTCACAGGTTTGTGTCTTCTTAAATGTTGTTATTGAGCGCATCCACTCAGGCTGATCACTGCACTGTGAAACAGGTCTGACCGACAGATAAATTGGCTGTGAGGCGTTAAGCTCTCAGACCAGCGCTGCTGCCCTGCCAGACCACAGCCTGGAGACTAAAGCTGCTGTGTGAAACATCTCAGCACATATCATCACATACAGTGCATGTTGTACTGTGTACATGTTGTGCTGTGACTAGTCAGTACAATATGACTGGGCAACATCATAACATTAGTAGAGATCATAATGTGACTAGTAAATGACAAGTAAATATCTTACTGTTACGTTACGAGTCAGTCACATGACTAGTAAATATCAGTAGTGATACTGAAGCAAAGTAAACATGAAAGTAACACAGTCTGTACGTTTACGTGATGTCAGAAAAAGTGGATTTATTGTGTTAGTCCGACTAAAACTGGACTTTTAAAATACATGTAAACGTGTCAGTCCCACTGAAGTCGTACTAAATCCAATTTCTGGAAGTGGGACTAACACACCTAGATGATGTGGTTGGGGATGGATTTACTCTGGCATGTATATGCTTCAATCGGCCCTGAACTGGCCTAGGCGTTCTGTGCATGATCCATAGTTCCCGCGGTGGTCTTTTCACCCGGAAGTGGAACAGCGTAGTATCAACAGTATCAACATGGTGAGTATTTCTGGACAGACGAGGAGACAAACTTCATGTTGTGTCAGCTAAAGGAGTTGAATATCCTTGCCACTTGCTAACTTGTTTGTCACTTCTTGTTTGGTATGTGACGCAATAGGTCAACTGGAAGAACGTCCAATAGCAACCAGCTGAAAGTATGCCCCCTTTCAGCCCCCTACTGTACCGGGGTCGAACATACTTCCCGTCAATAAATCAATTCTCCCTCGGTTCTTGTGTACTGGGACAATGACAGTAGTCCAATTACATGGCGTCATGGAGCTGTAACCGAAGCGCAACTTAACTGTGCATGTCAACGCACTGACTGATGTGATGTCTTGCATTTAAAACCACAGCAGCTGATTGCTTCTGTTGTTAACGCCAGTCACAGTAAACTGATTTTTATTGAAGGAGTGTGACGATGTCAGTAAACCTGATGTGTCTCCACCACCTTTCTATTTCAACGACTTGGTCTTGTTTGTTTTGACTTGTCGCGTCTGCACAGTAGCGATCAGGACTGAAACAGAAGGACATGAGAACTTTTAACCTGAGAGACTGTGGAGCTCAAGAGTTGTTCTGGTTCTGTGTTTTTCAGGTTTCTCCTTTCTTACTGGCGCTGAGTGGAAACAGCAGAGAACTACAGCTGAACTGACAGAGAGGAAACCACACCAGACGTCAACTCACCATTCATACACACACACACAGCTGGGCAGAAAATGAACACCCTTTGGAAAAAGAGGTTACCCGGCTCGTTCATCATGGCAGCCTGCAGAGCAGCTGGGAGGACGGCGGTCAGCAGGGCTCCATCCCTTCGGGGGCTCCATGTAGGCCAGCGCGCCTCGCTCACCAAGGCCTTCTCCACCCGCGACCTGGAGCTGTTCGCCCAGCTGACGGGCGACACCAACCCACTGCACCTGGACCCGACCTATGCCAGAACCACTGCCTTCGAGAGGCCAATCGTGCACGGCGTGCTCATCAATGGGCTGATCTCGGCCGTGCTGGGCACTAAGATGCCAGGCCGCGGCTGCGTCTTCCTCTATCAGGAGATCCGCTTCCCAGCACCGCTCTATGTCGGGGAGGAGGTCCTTGCCGAGGCAGAGGTCCGCAAGATGAAGATGTCATTTAGCTTTATAGCCGTGAGCTGCTCGGTCCGAGACAAGGTGGTGATGGAGGGAGAGGTGATGGTGATGATGCCAGAGGAGCAGCAGGGAGGATGAGAAGGAGAGGGGGACTGGGAGCTGTGCTTCCAGGAGCTTCTCTTGCTCTTGTGGAAGATGGTGTTGTGATGTCGTACTGTACGTTAAGGATGGTGTTTTTTATTAGTTTGAATTGAATTCTACCCTCCTGGATTTAAAAGAGCTGTCAGATAAATGAGTTTGTGTGGTCCTGCAACTGACTGATGTCGAGTTCTTGTCTTATTTATTTGAAGCAGAAGGTCTGCTTGCCAGTCATGTTTTATACAGAGTTGAAGTAAGACCTGAAATGTGACTTTCTCTGTATGAAAACCACAACGAATTCTGCAACGTATTAATCTTGGCTTTACTTCTGATTTGATCATTGAGGTGCTTTAATAAAGTTTTCATGTCCACCGTTAAATTGGACATTAAGTCGACCAAGCAGTGCTCGCTTTGATAAAAGCTCCCCTTTTTCTTACTTCAGTAGGCCTGTTTTTATTTCTAACCGGTTACTCAAGTTTTCACCAGACAAACAGGTGGCAGTGGTCTCTGTGAATCAGTTAAATTTTCATAGTGGTTAAGTAAAACAAAGCATGTGTTATCTTGTGGATTGTACATATTTTGAAGTATCCAGCAGACCCGGACAGTTCCTAAAGGTATGAAGTGACGTCACATCTGCCAGGGTTTGTTTGTTTGTTGCTGACTTCAAAGAAGCATCACAGCCTGATGACCTCCAACCCAAAGCCTGATGACCTCAAACCCACAGCCTGATGACCTCAAACCCACAACCTGATAACCCCCCACTGACAGCCTGAAGACCTCCAACCTACAGCCTGATGACCTTCAACCTACAGCCTGATGACCTCTAACCCAAACTGAATTCGGTTTGCTGGTGGTGGAGAATTGTTTTCAGGGCAAATTATTTAAAGTTGAATTATATCAGCCAAGTGTTGTGTTTTGATGCTGGATATGACAGCGAAACCAAAAAACGGCAAAACTTTTGTTGGAATTTGCTGGATTGACAAAAATTAGCCTGATGTGGTCTTTATGTTGAAATTATGGTGATAGATTTGACCTAAGTGAGCACCACGACTCTTCCAAATATCACCAAACATGGTTAAGTGAAAATTACTTGTGTGTTTTCAGCTCACTAATCTTGTTTTAATATCTCAGTGAAAGTTTAAAGTCTGGTTAAAAACATGGCGTTACCAGCGACTAATGTGCATTCTATTCATTTTAAAATCCTCATGTTATTGTATTGATGCTGCTCAATAATCCAGGTAAGGAAATCACAGAAGGTTGAATCACTTCATCTGGACACAACGTTTCCTGACAGAAACGTTTCATCATCATCTAAGTGACCTCTTCAGTCTCAGCTGACTGCAGGTACCCCCACCCTTATAAACAATACAGTGGCATAACGACCCAAACCAACGACCAGTTTCATATGCAAGTATGGGTGTGAGTCACGCCCATACTTGCATATGAAACTGGAGGGGAACCCTTAGGGACTCCAGAGAAGGCCCAACATATCAGCATTTTAAATGCTATATTTAAAATCTTTCGTTTAATAATAATAATTCTAGCCCTAGTTTCTATCAAGTTTGCTTCAGTAATGAAAGGGTTACTGTACTGAAACCGTGAAAATCGAGTTATCCAATCAGAGTTCGTTGTCTCTTGGCAGAGAAAGGGTTAGCTGGCTGGCTCCCTCATTGGTTAGGACTGCTAGAAGTCCCTGTGCGTGTGTGTTTATTTAGAAAGTGACAGGTGACTCAGCCAATCATGTTGTGCTGTTGCAGTGGGTGGGCCAAGACCTCTAGAAGTCCAGACCTATCCAGACGCGGACTCAGTCATATAAAAGAATGACGTGCGGTTGCTGAGGAGTCCTAACTTGTGACGGAGCGACTCTTTCACGTTGGCCATCCAAATCTACTGGTTCACTTAAACCAACCGACCAACCCGCACATCCTTCCTAACGCCAGGCTGTGCATCAGACGAGTGCGATGAAGTCCAGTTTGGTCCGAGAGAGAAGTTAGAGCCGGAGCGAGCATGGCTCCAGGAGGAGAGGACGACAGCGACGTTGTCGCTAGCTTGCTAGCGTTTCCCTTCTCAAGGCGCGCTTTCGGGGAACAGCAGCGCGTGATCGGAGACGGAAGGCCAACTCCCGCTCTTCCCCTCACCGAAGACAGGAACAGCTTTAAGAGGCGTTTCAAGGTGGATAACTACCAACGCTACCCCTGGATGACGGGATGCAGAGCAACGAACCGGCTGTACTGCTGGAGCTGCCTGCTGTTCTCCACCGACAGGGCCTCCGCCTGGGCCTGTGCTGGCTTCTGTAGCCTCGGGAATCTGACCAAGTCCGCCCACCGCCACCAGGACTCTGCTGCACACCTGCAAGCCACCGTCACTTTCAAAACCTTCCGCCACGCCGGGCCACATCTTCAGCCGGACGAGCAGCGCCGCAACCGAACTCTGGCCCACAACCGCGCGGTCCGGCAGAACCGAGAAATACTGAAGCGTCTCGTCAGCGTCGTCGTGTTTCTGGGGAAGCGAGAGCTCGCGTTTAGAGGACACGGCGAGGCCCAAGACTCCGACGATAAAGGGACCTACGAGGAGCTGCTGGAGCTTCTGGCTGAATATGACGCCCCCCTCCGCCGCCATCTTGATGCTGCCACCGTGTTCATGGGCGCGTCCAGCAGCGTTCAGGACGATCTGATTCAGTCGGTGGCAGATGTGATAACGGAGGCCATGAGAGACGAGGTGAAGAGAACACCCTTTGTTTCCATCATGGTGGACGAGACGAGCGACATCAGCCACGCTGCTCAGGTGTCTTATGTCCTGCGTTATGCTCACGACGGCGGTGTGAAGGAGAGGTTCTTCAAGTATGATGACGTCAGCGGGGACAAACGCGCAGAGGCGGTGGCGGGCCGGGTTCTGGAGTTCTTAGAGGGATGTGAATGCGCTGCCAAAGTAGTGGCCCAGTGTTACGATGGAGCCGCAGCCATGGCCTCTGGCCTGAATGCGGTACAAGCCAAGATTAAAGAAAAGATACCACAGGCTCTTTTCATCCACTGCTATGCACACTCTCTGAACCTTGTCATGTCGCAAGGCGCTGCTAAAATCAAAGAGTGCAAGGTTTTCTTCTCTCATCTCAGCGGCCTGGCAGCCTATTTCACAAGATCAGCGACACGCACCAAAGCGCTGGAGGAGATTTGCCAGCGAAGAGCCCCGAGAGTGGCTCCAACACGGTGGAACTTCTCGTCGCGTCTGGTTTGCACTGTGTACGAGTGGAGGGAGGAACTCCTGCAGCTCTTTCAGTTTATCGTGGACCACCACGATGACTTTGCGGAAGACGCAGTTCATAGCGCAGATGGCTACATAACACTGCTGACAAGCTTTGACTTCTGCTTTCTACTCTCCACATTCAGCTCGATTTTTGCATACGCTGATGCGCTGTTTGGGATCTTGCAGGATAATGAGTTTGATATGCACTTTTGTTTGTCCAGCATTCATGACTTTTGCAGCACCACAGAGAGAGAAAAGGGGAATTTTGACTCCATCTATGAGGGCATCGTGCGTGACGTCGGGGCTCCTAGTGGGCACAGGGCACGGAGACAAGGTCAAGCAGATGTGCGCACTGTGTACCAACAGCTGCACAGTGAGATCCTGGACAACATTGTCACTCAACTAAGGGACAGGTTCAAGGACCATGAAAAGCTCCTGTTCCTTGCCCTCCTGGACCCAAAGAAGTTTTCAACATACAGAGAAAACTTCCCCAACTCTGAGCTTGAAAGTCTTGGGGGAAGCTATGGGCGGCACTTTGACCTCCCTAGGCTCAAGACTGAACTGACAGTCATGTACAACATGTCAAACTTCGAGGGAAGGAGCCCAGCGGAGCTGCTTCATTTCCTTACACAGAGGGAGCTGAGTGAGAGCATGCAGCAGCTTCATCACCTCACCTGTCTGGTGTTGACCATCCCCGTATCCACCTCTTCAGGTGAGCGGTCTTTCTCGGCCCTGAAGCGCATCAAGACGCATACCAGAAACACAACGGGACAGGATCGACTGGGAGCTTTGGCACTGATGTCCATAGAAAAAGACCTTCTGATAGAACTTAAATCCAAGGACAAACTGCATGATGCTGCCATTGCCCACTTCATAAAGAAGGACCGACGGATGGACTTTATATTCAAGTAGCCTAATAAGGTAAGCTGCCTCATTTTATTTTACTCCAAATCAAAGCTGGCGTATTCATTTTACATATTTTGACGGCACTTCATAGCTGGTTAATACCACACTTTGCTTATGTAACATTAGGCCTACTATACTCAGTATCATGGCGTGAAATTTGGCATGTTTTGCATGATTGTATTGCGACTTTGCTCATGGCATATTCTGCAGGCGAAGGTTGATTTTATCGTTATTTCTATTCTTTGCTCATGAATTGCCTTGACTTGGTGTGGTCAGTTTGTAAAGAAGAGGTTTTGTGATGCTGCATGCTCGCGCTGTCCATGGGGGTGTTTTAGGCCAAAAGCGGAGGCTAGGTCATGTGACTTTTTATTGTTTTCCAAGTATGGAGAGACACAAAGGCTATTTGAGTCCAATGGATTTGATTTTGGTGGAACCTGAGGCACTGAGTTACTGGCGGTTTGTGTGTGTGTGTGTGTGTGTGTGTGTGTGTGTGTGTGTGTGTGTGTGTGTGTGTACGTCTTAGAGCTGTGTGTCGGAGCTTTTCACATATTAAAAAAATACCCCCAAAATCTGGCTGATTACAATATCATTGCGCCGTTGAAGGGCCGCTGCCAGACCCAGACTACACTACATCACAATACGTACGTGTCAGAGGACACGTTTTTTTGAGACCGTAATACGTGTATATGGACACGTATTAGTTGCCACTGGGGCCGCAATCCCGTCTTCTGGCCACTGGGGGCGCAAGAAAAAGGGCGGACAGCGTCATGGTGGCAGCAGTCCTGCAACCAACATAGTAGATGAATGCGGGAGGTGCGGCAAGACGCAGCACACCGATGAGCGGAAGTGTCCTGCAATGAACAGGAAGTGCGACAAGTGTCATACAAAGGGACACTGGGAGCGTGTATGTCACTCTAAAGCGGTGACAGACGTCACTGAAGAGGTTAAACAGCTGTACTTTCTGGGAGAAGTTGGCAAAGACAGCAGTCAGGAACATTCGCTCCGCCATCTTTGTTCAATATTTTTGACATTCTATTGCGTCATGACCATGGTCATGACACACCTAGTAGGCTACAGGGCGCCCCTAGCGGCATATGTGAGATACGTGTCAATGAACACGTATAAGTGACTTGCAGAAGCGTGTCCATACACACGTAAAGAGGAGCGGTCTGTGTAGGTCTGTGTAGAGGCGGACCGGTCTGTGTAGGCCAGACCCCTCGGTTCGCTACTGGGTGTGGCCATCAGTTAGAGTAACAGCGGCCATGTGAACTGTTCACAGACGATTGGGGAATGTTTGCAATCAGCATTGCAAGATGGTGACAGTCATAATGACATTCAATCAAATTACCCATACAACAAATTCATAACAACGTATGAAAATCTCACTCTAGTTACAAGTCGGCTGTGTTATGATGTATTTTAATGATATTTTTGTCCTTGTCCTTTTTAAGTCCTTAAACGTCTAAGAGTGACACGCCGTGTAGCGCACAAGCTCGCCTGCATGTTCCGGGTGAGGGGAGGCTCTGCTTTTTTCAGGCTCGCCTTTAACGTTGTGAATCTCGGGGTTTGCACATGCGTATTGCGTAGCTTAAGGTGAACTCAATGGATGAGGAAAGGCGCTGCTTATGGCGGGAGTGTGAGCCAATCAGCCATCAAGGTGCTAAATTGCTACAATGTCATGGATATGTGTGCTATCAACGTAGCAAGCTAGCTCATTTGAATTTGAGCAGCTTAGCTACACTTCAGAGCAAAATCAGTAATGTCGACCATTGTACATCTTCAGAGTTTTAATAAACTGGATTACCAACAAAAATTACTAGTCATTAAGCAAGGCAGGCCTATACCAGCTCTCCCCGACCTCCACCAGCATAAAAGGCAGAAGATCCTCCAATCATTCCAGCCGGAGGGCTGCATAAGGAAAGAGTGGCTATGTGGCTGCAGCTCCGATGCCACCACCAGCAAGCTGTACTGCTTCCCTTCTTTGCTGTTTTCCAGACAGCGGGACAAGGTATGGGTAGGTGGTGCTACTGTGACCTTAAGGCGAGGGGAAGGTAAGGGAAAATCATGAGATTCTGAAGGACTTGATACATGCCACTTGCTACTTAGGGAAACGGGAATTAGCCTTCAGGGAAACAAGGAAAGCACCGGCTCATCAAACCGGGGAAACTATGTGGAGCTCTTAAACTTCATTGCGGAGAAAGACCAGCAGTTGATGACGCATCTCGAAGTATCCTCAGTGTTTTCCAGAACACCGAACCATATTCAAAATAACCTTATCTTGGCCGTAAGTGACATTCTTCAACAGAACATTCAAGATGAGGTAAATGCAGCCCCTTTCGTGTCCGTACAAGTCGATGAGACCACTGACACAACCAACAAAGCGCAGCTATCTGCTGTATTGTGCTTTGTCTGCCAAAATGAAGTTATAGAGGCATTTTTGGGATTTAGTGATGTTGTGTTGTAGCTAGGCAGCATCGGATGGTGGTCTGTGGATGACTTTGGAGACCAAGAAAAGGAAGACAGTGAAGGCAGATCCAAGAACCAAATGGTGGAAGCAGTTGAAGAAGGAAGACTTGTATGGAGTTCAGGGAGCAGTTAAGACAGGCACTGGGTGGTAGTGAAGAGTTGCTGGATGGCTGGGCAACCACTGCAGAAACAGTGAGGGAGACAGCTAGGAAGGTACTTGGTGTGTCATCAGAAGAGAGGAAGGATGACAAGGAGACTTGGTGGTGGAATGAGGAAGTACAAGGATCACGCTATTCCCCCCAGTTCCCCCTCCCCCCTGAACTGGCACCCCAACCTACCAGAGGAGGTGCTAGTGCAGCGACCATGACACATTCCCACATCCGGCTTCCCACGCGCAGACACGGCCAATTGTGTCTGTAGGGCCGCCTGACCAAGCCGGAGGTAACACAGGGATTCGAACCGGTGAAAGAGACACAAGATTGAGATGGTTTGGACATGTGTGGAGGAGAGATGCTGGGTATATTGGGAGAAGGATGCTGAATATGGAGCTGCCAGGGAAGAGGAGAAGAGGAAGGCCAAAGAGGAGGTTTATGGATGTGGTGAGGGAGGACATGCAGGTGGCTGGTGTGACAGAGGAAGATGCAGAGGACAGGAAGAGATGGAAACGGATGATCCGCTGTGGCGCCCCCTAACGGGAGCAGCTGGAAGTAGTAGTAGTAGTGATGTGATGTTGTGTAATGTAATGATGTGAGGCAATGGTGTGACTTAGTCATTTCAGAGCTATCAAAAACCATATAAAACAAGAAAAAATTATTTCATATATCACGGCATCGTGAAAGACCCGCCCACCCTTCCCACATCCACTTCACCCTCCTACCCTCTGGCAGGAGGTACCGGAGCACCCGTGCCGTCTCCACCAGACTATGCAACAGTTTCATTCCTCAGGCCGTGAGGTTGCTCAACAGCCTGAACACTTAGACCTTCCACAGAATGACTTTTTGACCTTCTTGCTCACTGTCCATGTCAGGAGTGCTTGTGATGTTTAGGTCTGTGGTGTAGTTCTTGTTTTTAATGCACTTTTTGTTTTTAATATTTACTGTGTGTTGTTTGTTTTTATGTGGCACTGAGGTCCTTGTGAAACATAATTTCGTTCCCTTGTATGTGTGAGACATGCATATGAGGCAATGATGGGAAAAGTAGTCTAGTCTAGTCTAGTCTAGTCTAAGTCTGTTCCTCCAGCAACATTATACTGGAGTGAGAGAGAGATACTTTATTGATCCCTGTGGGGAAATTCGTCTCTGCATTAAGCCATCCTAGCTGTGTAGCTAGGAGCTTCGGGCAGCTGCAGCGCCTGGGGACCAACTCCAGTTGGTCTTGCCATGCCTCGGTCAGGGGCACAGACCCTAACATGCATGTCTTTTTGATGGTGGGGAAACCGGAGCACCCGGAGAAAACCCACCACAGACATGGGGAGAACATGCAAAGTCCACACAGAGGACGACCCGGGATGCCCCCAAGGTTGGACTTCCCCGGCATTGGAACCCAGGACCTCCTTGCTGTGAGGCGACAGCGCTAATCACTGTGTCACCATGCTGCCCATAGAAACAGCTACCATAAGTTTGTGAAATGAGTTATGTGACAAAAAACGTTTAAGAACCATACAGCAAAGAAAAAAGGTTTTAGATTCAACACCAGCAGCTGTTCCAAACATTTATATTGTTTTCAAACAAAGTGCAACAATAAGAGCACGCTCCAACAACTGTCGAGAAAGGAAGAGAGTTCATGCTTAAGGTGGAAGGATACGTTGAGTGGTTTCAAGCTAAAGGTAGACGGGGAATATAGAGGGCATATTTCTGACCATGTCAGCCTACACTGGGCGACCAACACAATCCTGCACATCACAAGACATGACTTAGAGGGAGGCGCATACACAAATAGGTACATACACACACATGTGTAAACTGTGGCCACTTTTCTTTTTTAGGTACCCCGTGTTGCCTCCAGGACAGCCGGAATGCTTCATGGCGTGGATTCAACAGAATTCTAGAGAAAAATCCATGCTGACTGGACAGCATCGCAAAGGGCCTGCAGACTTCTTCAGCTTCCCGGTCACACTGCAAACCTGCCTTCCCTCCTCATCCCAAAGGCGCTGTGCTGGACAGCATCACAAAGGGCCTGCAGACTTCTTCAGCTTCCCGGTCGCACTGCAAACCTGCCGTCCCTCCTCATCCCAAAGGCGCTGTGCTGGACTGCAGCGTGGCGGCTGAGCAGGCGTGGCTTGACTGCGGTCACGTCGCCCTCATGTTTGTGTAACCAGCTTGAGATGGTGTGTGCTTTTTGTTTTTGTAGTTTGATTTTTCTCCCCAATTGCATCCGGCCTATCACCCCACTCCCCCGAGCCATCCGCGTCACCACCACCCCCGTCCCCCTCCGCCGATCTGGGGAGGGCTGCAGACTACCACATGTAATGGTGTTACATTTGCTGTTGGAGTAACTTTGTTAGTAATATTGACTGTTGGTCCTTACCACTGCTGTTCCTTCTGAGAGACAAGGTGGAAGACATTCCACTTCAGCTAGTCCATAGATTCTACCAGTTAGACATGTCCTACAGAGGGACATAGATTCTACCAGTTAGACATGTCCTACAGAAGTTACAGAGGGACATGGATTCTACCAGTTAGACATGTCCTACAGAAGTTACAGAGGGACATGGATTCTACCAGTTAGACATGTCCTACAGAAGGTACAGAGGGACATAGATTCTACCAGTTAGACATGTCTTACAGAAGGTACAGAGGGACATAGATTCTACCAGTTAGACATGTCCTACAGAAGTTACAGAGGGACATAGATTCTACCAGTTAGACATGTCCTACAGAAGGTACAGAGGGACATGGATTCTACCAGTTAGACATGTCCTACAGAAGTTACAGAGGGACATGGATTCTACCAGTTAGACATGTCCTACAGAAGGTACAGAGGGACATAGATTCTACCAGTTAGACATGTCTTACAGAAGGTACAGAGGGACATAGATTCTACCAGTTAGACATGTCCTACAGAAGGTACAGAGGGACATAGATTCTACCAGTTAGACACGTCCTACAGAAGGTACAGAGGGACATAGATTCTACCAGTTAGACACGTCCTACAGAAGGTACAGAGGGACATGGATTCTACCAGTTAGACACGTCCTACAGAAGGTACAGAGAGACATGGAGGTTAGTTGCTTCTTTCTGTGAACCACATCCTGAAACTTGCTCCCATTTATTCTGGTCATGTACTTTTACATAGAAGCTGTGGAAAGATTTTAATCACTTTATACTTCACAGCATCTTCTCAGACTTTGCTCTGTATTATAGAAGTATTATTTTGGGTTGCTATGGTTACAGTGACCAAGACGTTAATGCATTTTTTCTGATCAATCTAATTCTACTTGCCAAATTCCACATTCACAAATGTAAATTGACAAACAAAAAACCTTAGTGATTGTGAAAGAAATGGGACAATATGTGTCTTCCTCTCAAAGCAACAGAGCTGTCAAAGCAGGGGACATAAGCAAGGACTTGCAGCTTTTAAGTGCATTTCTGGTCATATACTCGCGTCCTTCTCCTCTATCCTAGATGCCTTTTTCTGTTTGACACTGCTCATCGTTGTGTTTTGTCCAGTATTCCTTTTGTTATTATGTATGTTGAGGGTTGGAAATAAAGAATCATAGAAAAGTGGTGAGTTTGGAAGTGTGTTCTTTAGTAGCCGTGAGCCCTGCAGTCTGTGCTGCAGACATCGCTGGTACGAGTTCCTGCAGACGGCTGTGCTGAGAGACGCTGAGCCGGAGTCCACCTGCACATCTAGTCTCTGATTGATCTGGTCTTAACATGGTGCTGCTGGTCGCCTGGCTCGGGTTCTGGGCTGTCCCGGGTCCTGGGCTGTCCCGGGTCCTGGGCTGTCCCGGTAGTGTCTGGACACTGCTGGGCATCCTCCTCATCACATATTTTATAAGTCCATCATAACTGTGTTATCCTCTTTCAGTGGTGTGTTGTGTAAAGTGTTTAAACACAACATCTCCCGACGAGATTGGCGCGCACATAGATTACGACTAATTGATGACTTAATTGATTATAGCGTATAGCTTATGACTAATTGATGACTTAATTGATTATAGCGTATAGCTTATGACTAACTGATGACTTATTGATTATGACTAACGACTACTGCAGCTGTTGTCTTCTCTCACATGTCTCTTCTCTCTCTGAATGATGTCCTCTCTTGTCTCTCCCTCTGTGTGTGTGAATGGTGTCATGTGAGTCTCCCTTGTGTGCACGTGCAGTCTGTCCTCCTCCCAGGTCTCCAGGGTGACTGTGGTCACCTGGACGCTGCTTGGCCTCCCCTCATCACACCTTCTTCTTATATCTCTTATAAATCCATATCAGGTTGTTATCGTGTTTCAATGTTATATCCTTCTCTCACTCCAGATGTGTGACTAGCTTTTTATTTATTTGGTTACATGGCGTCTGGCCTCTGCTGGGCATCCTCCTCATCACATTCTTCATATCTTTTAAGTCCCTTATAACTGTGATAAGTCCCTTATAGCTGTGATAAGTCCCTTGTAACTGTGATAAGTCCCTTGTAACTGTGATAAGTCCCTTATAACTGTGATAAGTCCCTTGTAACTGTGATAAGTCCCTTGTAACTGTGATAAGTCCCTTATAAGTGTGATAAGTCCCTTATAACTGTGATAAGTCCCTTATAACTGTGATAAGTCCCTTATAGCTGTGATAAGTCCCTTGTAACTGTGATAAGTCCCTTATAACTGTGATAAGTCCCTTGTAACTGTGATAAGTCCCTTGTAACTGTGATAAGTCCCTTATAAGTGTGATAAGTCCCTTATAACTGTGATAAGTCCCTTATAACTGTGATAAGTCCCTTATAACTGTGATAAGTCCCTTGTAACTGTGGACAAGTCCCTTGTAACTGTGATAAGTCCCTTATAAGTGTGATAAGTCCCTTATAAGTGTGATAAGTCCCTTATAACTGTGATAAGTCCCTTATAACTGTGATAAGTCCCTTATAAGTGTGATAAGTCCCTTATAAGTGTGATAAGTCCCTTGTAACTGTGATAAGTCCCTTGTAACTGTGATAAGTCCCTTGTAACTGTGATAAGTCCCTTATAACTGTGATAAGTCCCTTGTAACTGTGATAAGTCCCTTATAAGTGTGATAAGTCCCTTATAACTGTGATAAGTCCCTTATAACTGTGATAAGTCCCTTATAACTGTGATAAGTCCCTTATAAGTGTGATAAGTCCCTTGTAACTGTGATAAGTCCCTTATAAGTGTGATAAGTCCCTTATAACTGTGATAAGTCCCTTATAAGTGTGATAAGTCCCTTGTAACTGTGATAAGTCCCTTATAAGTGTGATAAGTCCCTTATAAGTGTGATAAGTCCCTTATAAGTGTGATAAGTCCCTTGTAACTGTGATAAGTCCCTTATAAGTGTGATAAGTCCCTTATAACTGTGATAAGTCCCTTATAAGTGTGATAAGTCCCTTGTAACTGTGATAAGTCCCTTATAAGTGTGATAAGTCCCTTATAAGTGTGATAAGTCCCTTATAACTGTGATAAGTCCCTTATAAGTGTGATAAGTCCCTTATAACTGTGATAAGTCCCTTATAAGTGTGATAAGTCCCTTATAACTGTGATAAGTCCCTTATAAGTGTGATAAGTCCCTTATAAGTGTGTTATCCTCTTTCAGTGGTGTGTTGTGTAAAGTGTGTAAACACGACATCATCATGTCACGCTGTGCGTCTTGGGAGAGAGATCCTCCTCTGCTGCTCCCCCTGAGCTTCCTCCCTGTTGGAGGTTTTAGGGGGGTGTTCCTTATCCCACGTGGGGGTGTAAGTAAGGACAGGACAGGACAGGACAGGACAGGACAGGACAGCACGTTGTGCTGCTGTCAAGCCCCTGACCCCCCACATGTGTAATGTGTGATCCTGGGCTACACAAACGAAACTGAGCTGACTTGTATGCGCAAACACACGGCCGAGTAATGATTCTGATTATACACAGAAGTTCTAAGAATAAGCGTGATCTATTTTTGTTTCAATATCTTAGGAGAACAAACTTAATTTAGAGAATATAAATGTATTTTCTTAATTTTATATATATTTTTTCTTTTTCTGTTTTGAATATGTGAATGCGTACCAATCCACACTCCAGTTCAGCCGGGGGTGGTAGTACGGTACCATGTCGTTTACCAACCGCCAGAACATTAACACGACGAAGAAGAAGAAGAAGAAGACCAAAAAGAAGAAGAAGAAGTAGCAGAAGAAGAAGAAGAAGAAGAAGCAGCAGCAGCAGCAGCAGCGACGCGCAGACCGGAAGCGTCCTGGCAGCCTCCACCGTGCTAAACAGTTAGCGGAGCGTCTCTGCCGCCGCGTGACAGCCAGCCAGACCTGCCCACTTGGACTCTGGTCTGATCGGATTCCGCAGACGTTGACCGCCGAGTTTTCCTTATCGAGTCGCGGTGTTTGTGGAGCAGACGACCGGGATGGCCACCCTGGAGAAGCCGTCTCCCGGCAGGGTGTCGCTGGACGACACGGTACCTCTGACTGCGGTGATCGAAGCCAGCCAGAACCTCCAGTCCCACACGGTGAGTCGGAGAAGAGCACAGGGGCGAGGAAGTGAGGGACTTATGGTCCGTACCGGAGGGACTTATGGTCCGTATCGGAGGGACTTATGGTCAGTACCGGAGCGACTTATGGTCCGTACCGGAGGGAGTTATGGTCCGTATCGGAGGGACTTATGGTCAGTACCGGAGGGACTTATGGTCAGTACCGGAGGGACTTATGGTCCGTATCGGAGGGACTTATGGTCCGTATCGGAGGGACTTATGGTCAGTACCGGAGGGACTTATGGTCAGTACCGGAGGGAGTTATGGTCCGTACCGGAGGGACGAGCCGTTATTTCCCGTGTCGCAGTGGTTTACGACGTACAGAGCTTGGCTGCCGGTCATGTGGGCTTGTGCCGGTTCTGGGGGCTCGTGTTAGGCTCGGCTCCGGTTGTTGTTGACAGTCAGAGATCATAAGCGGTCAGGTGAGCTGGCGGGTCCGTTTGCTTGGTAAGCTAACGTCAGGCTATCCGGAACAGCCTGACGTTAGCTAGCATGCTGGGCTCACCAGCCACCCACCTGGCTAGGCTACCTGACGTTAGCCTAGCGCGCTGACGCCTGGCCGCCAGAACCGATACCGAACCCATACTGTTGTGTTTCTGTCTGTGTGGACCTTTGACACCAGGAGGGAACGTCAGCTCTCTGGGCCGTCTGCGATCTTCTAGTCACGTTTATTTAAAGTGCATTTAACGGCGCTGTCTCCCTGATATTGCAGTTTACACACTCAAGTCCCCACATGACCCGTGTGAGGTCAGAGGTCACGTAGGTAAAAGGGCTTGTCCGCCCACAGTGTTTTTGTAGTCTCAAGTTGTGGCTGATTTAGCCATAAGAAATAAGGAAAATGGTATAGCGAGGCAGAGACCCAACCTCATAAAGCCCAGAAAGCCCATTAAAATGGCTCAGATGCTGGTACAGTAGTCAGCTCCGTTTAATTTGTGTAGCCCAGGATCACACATTACAAAGGTGCCTCAGGGGGCTTGACAGCAACACAACGTCCTGTCCGTAGACCCTCACATGGGATAAGGAACACCTCCCTAAAACCTCCAACAGGAAGAAAACCAGGAAGGAAGCTCAGGGGGAGCAGCAGAGGAGGATCTCTCTCCCAAGACGCACAGCGTGACATGATGACGTCGTGTTTACACACTTTACACAACACACCACTGAAAGAGGGTAACACACTTATAAGGGACTTATCACAGTTATAAGGGACTTATCAAAGATATGAAGAATGTGATGAGGAGGATGCCTAGCAGAGGCCAGACGCCATGTAACCAAATAAATAAAAAGCTAGTCACACATCTGGAGTGAGAGAAGGATATAACATTGAAACACGATAACAACCTGATATGGATTTATAAGAGATATAAGAAGAAGGTGTGATGAGGGGAGGCCAAGCAGCGTCCAGGTGACCACAGTCACCCTGGAGACCTGGGAGGAGGACAGACTGCACGTGCACACAAGGGAGACTCACATGACACCATTCACACACACAGAGGGAGAGACAAGAGAGGACATCATTCAGAGAGAGAAGAGACATGTGAGAGAAGACAACAGCAGCAGTAGTCGTTAGTCATAATCAATAAGTCATCAGTTAGTCATAAGCTATACGCTATAATCAATTAAGTCATCAATTAGTCGTAATCTATGTGCGCTAATCTCGTCAGGAGAAGTGCTTGGTAAATTCATTGAGAAAATAGTTATTCAGTAGTTATTCTTTTATTTATTTACTCGCTTCTTTATTCTTTTTTGTTTTGTTTCCTTTTTCTTTTTTGTTTGTAACCTACTGTAATGTGGGTTAATTCTGTTCTGTGTAGGGGTCTGCAGGACGGGGTAGGAGTAGCCAGAGGGGAGCAGGATGTGGGTAAATGGGATTTGGGGATGTTAAAATGTTAAAAAATATCGAGTCTTTCAGCTGTAATTGTTCGGTTGGATTTGTTTTCCTTGAAAAGAATGAATTAAAAGAAAGGGAGGGAGGGATCGTATCAGGATTTGGAAACGGCTGGTGGTGTGGCTATTTTTGAAAAATCTCTGTAGAATATGCATCCCAGAAACATGATTAGTTCAGTTGTGATAAGTAAAGTGTTGTTGTTGTTGTTTTGGGGGGAGGACGTTCTGAGTTGAGTGCAGCAGGTAACTTGAGGCCAGACAGGCCCAACATGAGGTCAGACAGGCCCGGCATGAGGTCAGACAGGCCCAACATGAGGTCAGACAGGCCCGACATGACGTCTTGAAGCAGCACCAGGTGACTTTTTGGATTTTGATGACATCTTTAACGTCACTGACTGCGTTTACATGCACAGTTAAGTCCAGCTACGGTTTATAGCTCCATGACGCCGTGTAATCGGACTACTGTCGTCGTCTCAGTATACAAGAACCGGGGGAGAATCGATTTATTAACGGAAGTATGTTCGACCCCGGTACAGTAGGAGGCGATATGCCCCCTTTCAGCTGGTTGCTATTGGGCTTTCTTCTGGTTGACCTATTGCGTCACATACCAAACAAGCGACAAACAAGTTAGCAGGCCTGTAGTAGTAGGCCTGTTTGGGTGCTTCCACCGAACACAGATTTGCTCAGGGTTTTTCTTAAATCCCGCTTCGTCCAACTTTTGCACCACTTTCTTAAATAGTTCGCCATTCCGCGTTCTCCTTCCATCCACGTACTTCAGGATATTCAGCTCCTTCAGCTGACACAACGTGAAGTTTGTCTCCTCGTCTGTCCAGAAATGTGTGGTTCTCACTCTGGCACTTGCTATGTTGCTACTGTTGATACTACGCTGTTCCACTTCCGGGTGAAAGACCACCACGGGAAC
This sequence comes from Lampris incognitus, assembly GCF_029633865.1. Lineage (NCBI taxonomy): Eukaryota > Metazoa > Chordata > Actinopteri > Lampriformes > Lampridae > Lampris > Lampris incognitus. The sequence continues at coordinate 149,274,153 of NC_079212.1, read as the reverse complement.
TATAGATCAAGTCCAGTTTCAGTGGGACTGACACGTTTACATGTATTTTAAAAGCACAGTTTCAGTCTGACTGACACGTTTACATTAATTTTAAAAGTCCAGTTTCAGTCAGACTAACACGTTTATATGTGTTTTAAAAGTCCAGTTTCAGTCGGCCTGACACGTTTACATGTATTTTAAAAGTCCAGTTTCAGTCGGACTGACACGTTTACATGTATTTTAAAAGTCCAGTTTCAGTGGGACTAACACGTTTACATGTGTTTTAAAAGTCTAGTTTCAGTGGGACTAACACGTTTACATGTGTTTTAAAAGTCCAGTTTCAGTGGAACTGGCACGTTTACATGTGTTTTTAAAGTCCAGTTTCAGTGGGACTGACACGTTTATATGTGTTTTAAAAGTCCAGTTTCAGTGGGACTGACACGTTTACATGTATTTTAAAAGTCCAGTGTCAGTGGGACTAACATGTTTGCATGTTTTAAAAGTCCAGTTTCAGCCGGACTGACGCGTTTACATGTATTTTAAAAGCCCAGTTTCAGTGGGACTGACACGTTTACATGTATTTTAAAAGTCCAGTTCCAGTCGGACTGACGCGTTTACATGTATTTTAAAAGTCCAGTTTCAGTGGGACTAACATGTTTGCATGTTTTAAAAGTCCAGTTTCAGTGGGACTAACACGTTTACATGTATTTTAAAAGCACAGTTTCAGTCGGACTGACACGTTTACATTCATTTTAAAAGTCCAGTTTCAGTCAGACTAACACGTTTACATGTGTTTTAAAAGTCCAGTTTCAGTGGGACTGACATGTTTGCATGTTTTAAAAGTCCAGTTTCAGTGGGACTGACGCGTTTACATGTATTTTAAAAGTCCAGTTTCAGTGGGACTGACACGTTTACATGTATTTTAAAAGCACAGTTTCAGTCGGACTGACACGTTTACATTCATTTTAAAAGTCCAGTTTCAGTCAGACTAACACGTTTACATGTGTTTTAAAAGTCCAGTTTCAGTGGGACTAACACAATAAATCCACCTTTTCTAACGCCATGTAAACGTGCTGAATGCGGTAAAGACAACCAAACCGTTATTCATAATATAGCAGCGAGGTGCCTCTAAAGACTTGAGCTGTATGTCTGTGAATGTTCTCATTCATCCAGGGCATGGTTATCCAAAGGAATTGAATCAAGTGCAACTGGACTTGGTATGTCTTGAGCTGTATGTTCACAGACAAGGTAAAGAAAAATTGCTGTACTTTTAATATGTGTTATTTACTGAGTTGGGAAACAGGGAATCACTGCCACAAAGCAGTGGAGACAATGCTTCAGCGAAACGGATCTGAATTGAGATTGTCATTCTTCACTGAACTTAATGACTATGTATCAAAGTAAAATAGTCTTGTGGTGTTGCTTTAAATGCACATGATGGCAGGCTCACCGTACTTCTGTGCAGAAGAATGGATTTATTTTGCTTCATACATTGACAAAAGGCTGTACTCTGTTCATCTGAAAACGACAGAGGAGACACAAGCGTCTTCATCAACATGTTTTCATCTCACCTTCATGCATTTGTCATTGAATTAGACAGGCGGATTGGTGCAGCATCAGCAGTAATGTGGACGTTGTACCGGACCGTTGTGGTGAAGAGGGAGCTGAGCCAGAAGGCAAAGCTCTCAATTTACCAATCAATCTTTGTTCCAACCCTCACCTATGGTCATGAGCTTTGGATAGTGACCAAAAGGGTGAGATAGCGGATACAAGCAGCTAAAATGAGATTCCTCCATAGGGTGTGTGGGCTCAGCCTTAGAGATAGGGTGAGGAGCTTGGAGTAGAGCCACTGCTCCTTTGTGTCGAAAGGAGCCAGTTGAGATGGTTTGGATATCTGATTAGGATGCCTCCTGGGTGCTTTCCTTTGGAGGTTTACCGGGCACGTCCAACTGGGAGGAGACCCCAGGGTCTCCCAGAACTCGCTGGAGGGACTACATGTCCAGTCTGGCCAGGGAATGCCTTGGGATCCCCCAGGAGGAGCTGGAGGGCATTGCTGGGGAGAGGGACATCTGGAGTGCCCTGCTTAGCTTGCTGCCACCGCGACCCAACCCCGGAGAAGCGGCTGATGATGAATGAATTTTTCTGACACTGTATGACTCTTTTAAGTGTTCATCAGAGTCACAGCCTGCAGAAAGAAAGTGTTTTTATATCTGGTTGTTTTGGGGTACAGTGCTCTGTAGCGCCTACCAGAAGGGAGGAGTTGGAACAGGTTGTGACCAGGGTGTGATGGGTCTGCAGCGATGTTGCCTGCCCAGTTCCTGAGTCTGGAGGTGACTAAGGGCGCTCACATAGTCTCTAAGTACAGGGCACAGACACTGTGTGGACGGACCACACCTTTTCGTAGTCTTTTCCTAGTCCAGTCGTACCAATGCATACCATAGGCCTACATTTCCCGCAGTCTTTGCGTGTCATTTTCCTTTTCCACTGGAAGTTAAAGACCGTAAACAACATGGCGCTGTCCATGGATGAGGAAGAAGAACTGCTCTGTTGCCAGGCTATGTTGGAAAAAAAAAACCTCGCGGAGGTGGTATGTTCGACCACTTAACGAAGGGAGGGGTAGAGAGGGGCAGTTCAGCATGTTGGGGAGGGATAGGAGGGGTAGAGAGGGGAGTTCAGCATTTTGGGGAGGGATATGACAAGTATGGATGAGGAAAAACATCGTCTCCATACTGTATAAAAGTTGTAAAGCCACAAAGAAGAAACTAAAGAAGGTGTCCGGTGGCACACCAAAATGAAACGGTTTCATGCTGAGCCATGTTTTGTGTGACGCTGGTGCACGGACGCTAGGTATGCGCACTCACAAAAAAACTGAGCTTCATGTGGACATGGGCAGGTGGACGTATGCTGAGGTCCGTTATTGCCTCATTTTAGTTGGCGCGGAGTACGGTCCGTGTATGGTACGTCAAGACTATGAACTGGCCTTAAGTCCTGAATGGAGGGCAGGTTGGCACCAATGATCTTCTCTGCAGACTTAACAGTCCAGTGTAGTGTGTCCCTGTCCTGTCTGGTGAATGACATGGTGGTTATTGTGTGGTGACTCTTCATGGTTTTTATTTATCCTAGGTGGGTGCTACACATTGCTGGTGGTTGAGGTGAGCCCCCCCCCTGCCTTCAATGTGAAGCTCTTCGGGTGTCTAGATAAAGCGCTATACAAATGTAATCCATTATCATCCAGTCCTGCCACAGTGTCCAAGTGGGTAGACAAGCCCTAGCAGCTACCTGACCTCTGACCTCACTGTTTACATGTAGGCCTGGGTGTGTACATATCAGAAATGACCAGAGGGTTTTGGACGGTGATTGTGTGTGTTGAGTGGGTGAGGGGGAGTCCGTTGCTGTGAGGAGAGTGGGAGTGTGTTTGGTTTGCTGGTCTGTTCGGCACAGAGGATTAACTGCTCAGACCGGGAGAGACTGACCTTTAGACCTGTGATCCACATAACTGTATAATAGATCCTTGCTCGCTGGAGCAGCACTTACAGTGCATCCGGAAAGTATTCACACCCCTTCACTTTCCCCACATTTTGTTATGTTACAGCCTTATTCCAAAATGGATTAAATTCCTTTCTTTCCTCATCAATCTACACACAATACCCCATAATGACAAAGAGAAAAAGGTTTTGTAGAAATTTTTGCAAATGTATTAAAAATAAAAAACTGAAATATTGCATGTACATAGTATTCACACCCTTTACTCAGTACTTGGTTGAGGCACCCTTGGCAGCGATTACAGCCTCAAGTCTTCTTGGGTATGAAGCTACAAGCTTGGCACACCTATATTTGGGGTGTTTCTCCCATTCTTCTCTGCAGATCCTTTCCAGCTCTGTAAGGTTAGATGGGGAGCGTCGCTGCACAGCTATTTTCAGGTCTTTCCAGAGATGTTCAATGGGGTTCAAGTCTGGGCTCTGGCTGGGCCACTCAAGGACATTCACAGACTTGTCCCGAAGCCACTCCTTCCTTGTCTTGGCTGTGTACTTAGGGTCGTTGTCGTGTTGAAAGGTAAACCTTGGCCCCAGTCTGAGGTCCTGAGCGCTCCGGAGCAGGTTTTCATCAAGGATCTCTCTGTACTTTGCTCCATTCATCTTTCCCTCGATCCTGACTAATCTCCCAGTTCCTGCCGCTGAAGAACATCCCCACAGCATGATGCTGCCACCACCATGCTGCACTGTAGGGATGGTATTAGCAAGGTGATGAGAGGTGCCTGGTTTCCTCCAGACGTGACGTTTGGCATTCAGGCCAAAGAGTTCAATCTTGGTTTCATCAGACCAGAGAATCTTGTTTCCTATGGTCTGAGAGTCCTTTAGGTGCTTTCTGGCAGACTCCAAGCGGGCTGTCATGTGTCTTTTACTGAGCAGAGGCTTCCGTCTGGCCACTCTACCATAAAGGCCTGATTGGTGGAGTGCTGCAGAGATGGTTGTCCTTCTGGAAGGTTCTCCCATCTCCACAGAGGAACGCTGGAGCTCTGTCAGAGTGACCATCAGGTTCTTGGTCACCTCCCTGACCAAGGCCCTTCTCCCCCGATTGCTCAGTTTGGCTGGGCGGCCAACTCTAGGAAGAGTCCTGGTGGATCCAAACTTCTTCCACTTACGAGTGATGGCGACCACTGCGCTCTTCGGGACCTTCAAAGCTGTAGAAATTTGTTTGTACCCTTCCCCAGATCTGTGCCTCTATACAATCCTGTCTCGGAGGTCCACAGACAATTCCTTTGACTTCATGGCTTGGTTTCTGCTCTGACATGCACTGTCAGCAGTGGGACCTTATATGGACAGGTGTGTGCCTTTCCAAATCATGTCCAATTAATTGAATTTACTACATGTGGACTCCAATCAAGATGTAGAAACATCTCAAGGATGATCAGTGGAAACAGGATGAACCTGAGCTCAATTTTGAGCGTCATAGCAAAGGGTGTGAATATTTATGTACATGCAATATTTCAGTTTTTTATTTTTAATAAATTTGTAAAACATTTTACAAAACCTTTTTCACTTCGTCATTATGGGGTATTGTGTGTAGATTGATGAGGGGAAAAAAAAGAATTTAATCCATTTTGGAATAAGGCTGTAACATAACAAAATATGGGGAAAGTGAAGGGGTGTGAATACTTTTTGGATCCACTGTATAACAGGGCACAGAACCAGCTTCATCTCCACCACAATGACAAAATGAGATCGCTGGGTGATACTGACAAAGTCATATATGATGATATTTTTGACTGAATACCTTGGCATTGCTAATGTTGAGATATGTTTACCTATGAGGAGGACTACTGTGTTTCCGTGACATCTTCACACAGCTTAAAACCATAATGGATGGTTGTGATGTGCATATGATGACCAAGCATGTAGACACACTCGTCTATTTTGCTAAAACAGTGGAATAAGTTCAGAAAATGGTCTCACTTTACTGTAATGCAGCCTTCAAGACCAGGGAATGATTAACTTAGGTCACCACATTACCAGAATCCCAGTCCCACAACACATCTAGTCTCAAATCAACACATCTGCATTATAGCCACATACTGCTTCTGGGTAAAACCATCCTGAAGCTCACAGAAGGGTGAATCAGTTCATCTGGACACAGATATGTTTCATCATCATCTAAGTGACCGCTTCAGTCTCATCTGACTTCAGGTGTCCCACCCTTATAAACAATAGAGTGACTGCAGGTGTCCCCACCCTTATAAACAATACAGTGGCTGCAGGTGTCCCCACCCTTCTAAACAATACAGTGACTGCAGGTGTCCCCACCCTTATAAACAATACAGTGACTGCAGGTGTCCCCACCCTTATAAACAATACAGTGGCTGCAGGTGTCCCCACCCTTCTAAACAATACAGTGACTGCAGGTGTCCTCACCCTTATAAACAATACAGTGGCATAACCACCCAAACCATCAACCAGTTTCATATGTAAATATGGTGTGACCATTAACTAGAGTTACAACAGCCATGTGTACTATTTAACGGAGGACTGGGGAATAGTTGCAATCACAGCATTGTAAGATGGTGACAGATGTACTCTTAGGACCCCCCCCCCAGGTCAGGGATGGTTGTTCCCTCTTCACATAGATGGCCTCTTTGACTTCCTGTTCAAACCAGCGTTCCTCCCTATCAAGGATGTGCACATCCTCTTCCCTGAAAGAGTGGCCACTGGTCTGTAGATGGTGTAGACAGTGGAGTCCTGGTCTGTAGATGGTGTAGACTGGTGAGTCCTGGTCTGTAGATGGTGTAGACTGTGGAGTCCTGCTCTGTAGCTGGTGTAGACCATGGACTCCTGGTCTGTAAATGGTGTAGACTGTGGAGTCCTGGCCTGTAGATGGTGTAGACTGTGGAGTCCTGGTCTGACGTGTTAGCTCTCCTGTGTTGTGTCATCCTCTTGGCCAGCATCTGTTTAGTTTCCCCAACGTACAAGTCATGGCAATCCTGCTGACACTTAACAGCTACACTATATTGCTCTGTTTGTGCCGGGGGACCTGAACCTTGAGGTGGACCAACTTCTGGTGCAGTGTGTTTTGGGGTTTGAAAGCAACTTAGATGCAGTGTTTAGAAGATACACATCTCAACTTTTCCAACACTCCCACCACATACAGAATCACCACTGGTTTACACTTAGACAGCTGTTGTCCTTCTCCTGTCTTCGATGGGCTGCTGCACTGTTTGGGGTCTTCCTGGCTTTGACAAATGCCCAGTTAGGATAACCACACTTAACCAGGGCCTGTGTGGTTTTCCTAACTGGGTGTTTGTCAAAGCCAGGAAGATGCCCAAATGAAAAATAGTATTGTAGCGATCACGGCTGTGTAGATTTGCTAGCCCGTTGCCTAACGGGTCAGACCCTTTAGTCGGCTGGTTAGCGCAGTCCCCCGTGGTGCAGGCGACCTGGGTTCACATGCCAGCTGCGGCGAATTCCTGGCTGCCTCCTGAATTTGCTACAGTGTTAAAGTTGTTAAAATGTTAATTTTGGTGTCAATCGTTTCCTAACAGACATACGAACATATGTAATGCATTAATATCTCAGTTGGGTATTTATCTTGACACAATATAGGGTTTAAAAACTGGCCGTCATTTTGACCGCCCATGGTCGTTTTAGGTAGGAGTGAAATCCTGGTTGTTCTAGTGTTAAAAACGCACGATCTCGCGAAATGGGGAGCATATTGAACCGTGAAGACCGTATCGAACGATTGAGAATTGGATCCAGTGTCGTCCCACACCGAGTGTTGGGCCTGAGTGGAGAGTGCTGTCCAAACCAGGATAGATCAGAAGAGCTGCAGACCTGCAGTGGAGGGTTTATATGGTGTCGTGGCTGTTAATGCTTTTGTCTCTGTCATTAATTCTGATGTCAGCCATGAGTGCCAATTTTGCACTAATCGTGAGACTGTCTTTCATTGTTTCATGGAATGTTGTCGACTGCTGCCACTTTTTACTTTACTGGAAAATGTGTGTGGATTGTTTGGCGGAGTTTTTTCCAAACCCATGTTCATTCTGGGCTACAGGTACTCTCAGAAACACAAGGTCAGATGCCATCTTTTTAATTTAATTCTGGGGAGGGGGAAGATGGCTGTGTACTTGAGCAGAAGAAACAGAATGGAGGACGCTGGGGATGATGATGCTGTTTTTCATTCATTCATTCATTCATCATCAGCCGCTTCTCCGGGGTCGGGTCACGGTGGCAGCAAGCTAAGTAGGGCACTCCAGACGTCCCTCTCCCCAGCAACGCCCTCCAGCTCCTCCTGGGGGATCCCAAGGTGTTCCCATGCCAGACATGTAGTCCCTCCAGCGAGTTTTGGGTCTACCCCGGGGTCACTTCCCAGTTGGACGTGCTCGGTAACCTTCAAAGGAAGGTGCCCAGGAGGCCTCAACTGGCTCCTTACGGCGCAAAGGAGCAGCAGCTCTTCTCTGAGCTCCCTCCAGATGTCCGAGCTCCTCACCCTATCTCTAAGGCTGAGCCCAGACACCCTACAGAGGAAACTCATTTCAGCCACTTGTGTGCACGATCTCACCCTTTCGGTCACTACCCAAAGCTCATGACCATAGCTGAGGGTTGGAACGAAGATTGACTTGTAAATTGAGAGCTTTGCCTTCCGGCTCAGCTCCCTCTTCACCACAACGGTCCGGTACAACATCCGCATTACTGCTGATGCTGCACCAATCCGCCTGTCAATCTCCCACTCCATCCTACCCTCACTCGTGAACAAGTCTCCGAGATACTTGAACTCCTTCACTTGAGGCAACAACTCATCCCCAACTCTGAGGGAGCAATCCACCATTTTCCAGTAGAGAACCATGGCCTCAGACTTGGAGGTGCTGACTCTCATCCCATGATGCTGTTTTTGTGTTTATACAAATGTTAAAAGTAGATTTTTGCTACTTCAAAATGATGGAAGACGTGGAAAGTTTTGGCAGTGTGTGGTGTTATAAAACGTGCTTTGCTGTATTGTTGATGATGAGCTGATGTTGGGGAGTACTGAGTTGATTTAGATTGTGTGAATCTGATGTTGCTGACCATGTTGGTCTTTATCCTGCTTACTGTTGTTTTGTGGCTTTTTTGTAATTTTTATTAAAGTATTATTAAAATCTGTCTCTCTCTCGCTCTATCTCTGTCTGTCTGTCTCTGTCTGTCTCTTTCTGTCTCTCTCCGTCTCTCTCTCAGGAGTACATCATCAAAGTGCAGAGAGGAGTGTCTGCAGAGAACAGTTGGCAGGTAAAGGCATCAGTCAGTGTGTTTACATGCACAGTTAAGTGGAGCTACGGTTACAGCTCCATAGGGCCATGTAATTGGACTGCTGTCATTGTCCCAGTACACAAGAACCATGGCAGAATCCATTTATAGACTCTGTATGTTGACCCCGGTACGGTAGGTGGCGATATGCCCCCTTTCAGCTGGTTGCTACTGGGTGAAAGACCGCCGTGGGAACGATGGGTCATGCGCAGAACGTCTAGGCCAGTTCAGGGCTGGTTGAAGTGTATACATGCCAGAGTAAATCCACCCCAACCGCATCATCTAGGTGTGTTAGTCCGACTTCCAGAAATTCATTTTAGTACGATTTCAGTTGGACTAACAGGTTTACATGTATTTTGAAAGTCTAGTTTTAGTTGCACTAACACAATAAATCCACTTTTTCTAACACCATGTAAACGTAGTCAGTCAGAGTTCAGATCAGCAGGTGAATCAGCCAGTGAGAATCTGGTTGTGCGGGAGACGGACCAATACAAATCACGATGACAATGTGACATCCAAACAAATCAACCATGTGACATGTATGGGGGGTCATTTCATTACTACCTCATCACTGAGACTGTCAGCGAGTGTGTGATGTAAGACAATGTCGTCCTTGTTGCAGGTCATTCGACGTTACAGTGATTTTGACGTTCTGAACAGCAGTCTGATGGTGAGTTTCACAAACACACAATCACATCTTTACCATGTGGAGAATCGTGCTGGTCCTGAGAGCGCCACACCCTGCCATCACACATGCCAGTTTTCAAATCAGAGATGTGATCAGTGGCGGCTGGTGCTAAAAGTGTTTGGGGGGGGGGTGGCGCAATGTACCTTGGTGCAGCACACCTGACAGCTGCTTTAATGTCCACACAGTCACAGAGTTATTAAGGACAATGTGGCCTATACATTTTATCAGGGTTTGTAGACGGTGGATGATTGACAGTTGAGACGAGGCGTGGTGTTGGGTGTGAACATGATTGACAGCCACGAGAATTGTCCAATCACATTAGATCAGAAAACATTAAAACAATACCAATTCACTGCCAACAAAAGTGGGAGCCCCTGGAAAATCTGAAGAAACCAATCACACAGCAGCCTCAGGTCACCTGCTCCCCATAAGTTTGAGGGCTTACATAAGGTATCGTTAGGCCGGCGCCCCTCACCCAGGAAGTATATGTATTCAGGCACAAATCAATATGTAATGCTGCTGACAGGCGCTCACAGACTGAAAACACTTTTATTTCATAATTATTTGCATTATACAACTACGTTATATTTAACATGTTTAAGTCGATTTTTATTTGTTGATGTTTGATGGGACGGTGCCGCAGCGCCCTTTACTGGCCAGCCGCCACTGGCTGTGGATGAACAGAGTTGACCATGTCTGAGTGAAGGGCCTCAGGGACAGATGTGTGTGCGCAGATAGAACGTGTATCTGCACGTTCTCCCAGTCAGTCTGCTGCCTGCTGTCATCTTGGCCAACTTCCTTCCTGTCCGAGACCCCACTAACCATTCTTACAACATTTTACTGGTTTGAACAGTCGCATCCGTGTCGTGTGAACTGTAACTCTGAAACGTACTACCGGCTTATAGAGGAAAGCTTGTGATCAGCACACTTGATCAGCACAAAGGGTTTTTTCGGGAGTTGTTCCTTATCCGATGAGAGGGTCTAACAACAGGATGTTGTGTTGCTGTTAAGCCCTCTAAGACAAATTTGTAATTTGTGATATTGGGCTATACAAATAAATTTGACTTGACCTGACTTGACACATTAACACGTGCAAACAGGAAATCATCAGTTTCCCCATTGCCCCAGAAGGTTGAGGGGTTCATGTTAATGTTAAATATAATATTATTATCATGTTAATGTCAAGTATAATATTATGATCATGTTAATGGTTAAATATAATGTTATTATCATGTTAATGTTAAATATAATATTATGATCATGTTAATGGTTAAATATAACATTATCATGGTAATGGTTCAGTATAATATTATGATCATGTTAATGGTTAAATATATTATTGATCATGGTAAAGGTTAAATATGGTATTATCATGTTAATGTTAAATATGTTAATGTTTATGTAATATAATCATGTTAACGGTTAAATATAATATTATCATGTTAATGTTAAATATAATATTATCATGGTAATGGTTCAATATAATGTTATCAATCAATCAAGTTGCATTTTATATAGCGCTTCTATAGCTGCAACAGCCACTCGGTTATGATCATGTTAATCTTAAATATTATTATCATGTTAATGGTTCAGTATAATATTATTATCATCTTAATGGTTAAATATAGCATTATCATGGTAATGGATCAGTATAATATTAATATCATGTCAATGGTTCAGTACAATATTATGATTATGTTAATGGTTAAATATAATATTGTTGTCATGGTAATGGTTCAGTATAATATTATGCTCATGTTAATGGTTAAATATAGCATTATCATGATAATGGATCAGTATAATATTATTATCATGTCAGTGGTTCAGTATAATATTATGATCATGTTAATGTTAAATATAGTATTATCATGTTAATGGTTCAGTAGAATATTATGATCATGTTAATTGTTAAATATAATTTATGATAATGGTAATGGTTCAATATAATATTATGATCATCTTAATGGTTAAATATAATATTACGATCATGGTAATGGTTTAAATATAATATTATTTTCATGTTAATGGTTAAATATAATGTTATCATGTTAATGGTTAAATATAATATTATTGTCATGTTAATGGTTAAATGTAATATTATTATCATGATAGCGGTTAAATATAATATTATTATCATGTTAATGGTCAAATATAATATTATCATGGTAGTGGTCAAATATAATATTATTATCATGTTAATGGTTAAATATAATATTATCATGGTAGCGGTTAAATATAATATTATCATGTTAGTAGTTAAATATAATATTATTGTCATAATGGTTAAATATAATATCATTAACATGGTAGTGGTTAAATATAATATTATTATCATGTTAATGGTTAAATGTATAATTGTCATGTTATTGGTTAAATATAATATTGTTGTCATGTTAATGGTTAAATATAATATTATTGTCATGGTAGTGGTTAAATATATAATTGTCATGTTATTGGTTAAATATAATATAATTGTCATGTTAATGGTTAAATATAATATTATCATGGTAGTGGTTAAATATAATATTATTGTCATGTTAATGGTTAAATATAATATTATCATGGTAGTGGTTAAATATAATATTATTGTCATGTTAATGGTTAAATATAATATTATTATCATGGCAGTGGTTAAGTATAATATTATTATCATGGTAGTGGTTAAATATAATATTATT